>NW_027150850.1:0-158474 GCF_020186115.1 Histomonas meleagridis
TGTGTGGTACTTGTGTGTGTGGTACTTGTGTGTGTGGTACTTGTGTGTGTGGTACTTGTGTGTGTGGTACTTGTGTGTGTGGTACTTGTGTGTGTGGTACTTGTGTGTGGTACTTGTGTGTGTGGTACTTGTGTGTGTGGTACTTGTGTGTGTGGTACTTGTGTGTGTGGTACTTGTGTGTGTGTGGTACTTGTGTGTGTGGTACTTGTGTGTGTGGTACTTGTGTGTGTGGTACTTGTGTGTGTGGTACTTGTGTGTGTGGTACTTGTGTGTGTGGTACTTGTGTGTGTGGTACTTGTGTGTGTGGTACTTGTGTGTGTGGTACTTGTGTGTGTGGTACTTGTGTGTGTGGTACTTGTGTGTGTGGTACTTGTGTGTGTGTGGTACTTGTGTGTGTGGTACTTGTGTGTGTGTGGTACTTGTGTGTGTGGTACTTGTGTGTGTGGTACTTGTGTGTGTGGTACTTGTGTGTGTGGTACTTGTGTGTGTGGTACTTGTGTGTGTGGTACTTGTGTGTGTGGTACTTGTGTGTGTGGTACTTGTGTGTGGTACTTGTGTGTGTGGTACTTGTGTGTGTGGTACTTGTGTGTGTGGTACTTGTGTGTGTGGTACTTGTGTGTGTGGTACTTGTGTGTGTGGTACTTGTGTGTGTGGTACTTGTGTGTGTGGTACTTGTGTGTGTGGTACTTGTGTGTGTGGTACTTGTGTGTGTGGTACTTGTGTGTGTGGTACTTGTGTGTGTGGTACTTGTGTGTGTGGTACTTGTGTGTGTGGTACTTGTGTGTGTGGTACTTGTGTGTGTGGTACTTGTGTGTGTGGTACTTGTGTGTGTGGTACTTGTGTGTGTGGTACTTGTGTGTGTGGTACTTGTGTGTGTGATACTTGTGTGTGTGGTACTTGTGTGTGTGGTACTTGTGTGTGTGGTACTTGTGTGTGTGGTACTTGTGTGTGTGGTACTTGTGTGTGTGGTACTTGTGTGTGGTACTTGTGTGTGTGGTACTTGTGTGTGTGGTACTTGTGTGTGTGGTACTTGTGTGTGTGGTACTTGTGTGTGTGGTACTTGTGTGTGTGGTACTTGTGTGTGTGGTACTTGTGTGTGTGGTACTTGTGTGTGGTTCTTGTGTGTGGTACTTGTGTGTGTGGTACTTGTGTGTGTGGTACTTGTGTGTGTGGTACTTGTGTGTGTGGTACTTGTGTGTGTGGTACTTGTGTGTGTGGTACTTGTGTGTGTGGTACTTGTGTGTGTGGTACTTGTGTGTGTGGTACTTGTGTGTGTGGTACTTGTGTGTGTGGTACTTGTGTGTGTGTGGTACTTGTGTGTGTGGTACTTGTGTGTGTGGTACTTGTGTGTGTGGTACTTGTGTGTGTGGTACTTGTGTGTGTGGTACTTGTGTGTGTGGTACTTGTGTGTGTGGTACTTGTGTGTGTGGTACTTGTGTGTGTGGTACTTGTGTGTGTGGTACTTGTGTGTGTGGTACTTGTGTGTGTGGTACTTGTGTGGGGGGTACTTGTGTGTGTGGTACTTGTGTGTGTGGTACTTGTGTGTGTGGTACTTGTGTGTGTGGTACTTGTGTGTGTGGTACTTGTGTGTGTGGTACTTGTGTGTGTGGTACTTGTGTGTGTGGTACTTGTGTGTGTGGTACTTGTGTGTGTGGTACTTGTGTGTGTGGTACTTGTGTGTGTGGTACTTGTGTGTGTGGTACTTGTGTGTGTACTTGTGTGTGTGGTACTTGTGTGTGTGGTACTTGTGTGTGTGGTACTTGTGTGTGTGGTACTTGTGTGTGTGGTACTTGTGTGTGTGGTACTTGTGTGTGTGGTACTTGTGTGTGTGTGGTACTTGTGTGTGTGTGGTACTTGTGTGTGTGGTACTTGTGTGTGTGGTACTTGTGTGTGTGGTACTTGTGTGTGTGGTACTTGTGTGTGTGGTACTTGTGTGTGTGGTACTTGTGTGTGTGGTACTTGTGTGTGTGGTACTTGTGTGTGTGGTACTTGTGTGTGTGGTACTTGTGTGTGTGGTACTTGTGTGTGTGGTACTTGTGTGTGTGGTACTTGTGTGTGTGTGGTACTTGTGTGTGTGGTACTTGTGTGTGTGGTACTTGTGTGTGTGGTACTTGTGTGTGTGGTACTTGTGTGTGTGGTACTTGTGTGTGTGGTACTTGTGTGTGTGGTACTTGTGTGTGTGGTACTTGTGTGTGTGGTACTTGTGTGTGTGGTACTTGTGTGTGGTACTTGTGTGTGTGGTACTTGTGTGTGTGGGTACTTGTGTGTGTGTGGTACTTGTGTGTGTGGTACTTGTGTGTGTGGTACTTGTGTGTGTGGTACTTGTGTGTGTGGTACTTGTGTGTGTGGTACTTGTGTGTGTGGTACTTGTGTGTGTGGTACTTGTGTGTGTGGTACTTGTGTGTGTGGTACTTGTGTGTGTGGTACTTGTGTGTGTGGTACTTGTGTGTGTGGTACTTGTGTGTGTGTGGTACTTGTGTGTGTGGTACTTGTGTGTGTGGTACTTGTGTGTGTGGTACTTGTGTGTGTGGTACTTGTGTGTGTGGTACTTGTGTGTGTGGTACTTGTGTGTGTGGGTACTTGTGTGTGTGGTACTTGTGTGTGTGGTACTTGTGTGTGTGGTACTTGTGTGTGTGGTACTTGTGTGTGGTACTTGTGTGTGTGGTACTTGTGTGTGTGGTACTTGTGTGTGTGGTACTTGTGTGTGTGGTACTTGTGTGTGTGGTACTTGTGTGTGTGGTACTTGTGTGTGTGGTACTTGTGTGTGTGGTACTTGTGTGTGTGGTACTTGTGTGTGTGGTACTTGTGTGTGTGGTACTTGTGTGTGTGGTACTTGTGTGTGTGGTACTTGTGTGTGTGGTACTTGTGTGTGTGGTACTTGTGTGTGTGGTACTTGTGTGTGTGGTACTTGTGTGTGTGGTACTTGTGTGTGTGGTACTTGTGTGTGTGGTACTTGTGTGTGTGGTACTTGTGTGTGTGTGGTACTTGTGTGTGTGGTACTTGTGTGTGTGGTACTTGTGTGTGTGGTACTTGTGTGTGTGGTACTTGTGTGTGTGTGGTACTTGTGTGTGTGGTACTTGTGTGTGTGGTACTTGTGTGTGTGGTACTTGTGTGTGTGTGGTACTTGTGTGTGTGGTACTTGTGTGTGTGGTACTTGTGTGTGTGGTACTTGTGTGTGTGGTACTTGTGTGTGTGGTACTTGTGTGTGTGGTACTTGTGTGTGTGGTACTTGTGTGTGTGGTACTTGTGTGTGTGGTACTTGTGTGTGTGGTACTTGTGTGTGTGGTACTTGTGTGTGTGGTACTTGTGTGTGTGGTACTTGTGTGTGTGTGTGGTACTTGTGTGTGTGGTACTTGTGTGTGTGGTACTTGTGTGTGTGTGGTACTTGTGTGTGTGGTACTTGTGTGTGTGGTACTTGTGTGTGTGGTACTTGTGTGTGTGGTACTTGTGTGTGTGGTACTTGTGTGTGTGGTACTTGTGTGTGTGGTACTTGTGTGTGGTACTTTGTGTGTGTGGTACTTGTGTGTGTGGTACTTGTGTGTGTGGTACTTGTGTGTGTGGTACTTGTGTGTGTGGTACTTGTGTGTGTGGTACTTGTGTGTGTGGTACTTGTGTGTGTGGTACTTGTGTGTGTGGTACTTGTGTGTGTGGTACTTGTGTGTGTGGTACTTGTGTGTGTGTGTGGTACTTGTGTGTGTGGTACTTGTGTGTGTGGTACTTGTGTGTGTGGTACTTGTGTGTGTGGTACTTGTGTGTGTGGTACTTGTGTGTGTGTGGTACTTGTGTGTGTGGTACTTGTGTGTGTGGTACTTGTGTGTGTGGTACTTGTGTGTGTGGTACTTGTGTGTGTGGTACTTGTGTGTGTGGTACTTGTGTGTGTGGTACTTGTGTGTGTGGTACTTGTGTGTGTGGTACTTGTGTGTGTGGTACTTGTGTGTGTGGTACTTGTGTGTGTGGTACTTGTGTGTGTGGTACTTGTGTGTGTGGTACTTGTGTGTGGGGGTACTTGTGTGTGTGGTACTTGTGTGTGTGGTACTTGTGTGTGTGGTACTTGTGTGTGTGGTACTTGTGTGTGTGGTACTTGTGTGTGTGGTACTTGTGTGTGTGGTACTTGTGTGTGTGGTACTTGTGTGTGTGGTACTTGTGTGTGTGGTACTTGTGTGTGTGGTACTTGTGTGTGTGGTACTTGTGTGTGTGGTACTTGTGTGTGTGGTACTTGTGTGTGTGGTACTTGTGTGTGTGGTACTTGTGTGTGGTACTTGTGTGTGTGGTACTTGTGTGTGTGGTACTTGTGTGTGTGGTACTTGTGTGTGTGGTACTTGTGTGTGTGGTACTTGTGTGTGTGGTACTTGTGTGTGTGGTACTTGTGGTACTGTGTGTGGTACTTGTGTGTGTGGTACTTGTGTGTGTGGTACTTGTGTGTGTGGTACTTGTGTGTGTGGTACTTGTGTGTGTGGTACTTGTGTGTGTGGTACTTGTGTGTGTGGTACTTGTGTGTGTGGTACTTGTGTGTGTGGTACTTGTGTGTGTGGTACTTGTGTGTGTGGTACTTGTGTGTGTGGGTACTTGTGTGTGTGGTACTTGTGTGTGTGGTACTTGTGTGTGTGGTACTTGTGTGTGTGGTACTTGTGTGTGTGGTACTTGTGTGTGTGTGGTACTTGTGTGTGTGGTACTTGTGTGTGTGGTACTTGTGTGTGTGGTACTTGTGTGTGTGGTACTTGTGTGTGTGGTACTTGTGTGTGTGGTACTTGTGTGTGTGGTACTTGTGTGTGTGGTACTGTGTGTGTGGTACTTTTGTGTGTGGTACTTGTGTGTGTGGTACTTGTGTGTGTGGTACTTGTGTGTGTGGTACTTGTGTGTGTGGTACTTGTGTGTGTGGTACTTGTGTGTGTGTGGTACTTGTGTGTGTGGTACTTGTGTGTGTGGTACTTGTGTGTGTGGTACTTGTGTGTGTGGTACTTGTGTGTGTGGTACTTGTGTGTGTGGTACTTGTGTGTGTGGTACTTGTGTGTGTGGTACTTGTGTGTGTGGTACTTGTGTGTGTGGTACTTGTGTGTGTGGTACTTGTGTGTGTGGTACTTGTGTGTGTGGTACTTGTGTGTGTGTGGTACTTGTGTGTGTGGTACTTGTGTGTGTGGTACTTGTGTGTGTGGTACTTGTGTGTGTGGTACTTGTGTGTGTGGTACTTGTGTGTGTGGTACTTGTGTGTGTGGTACTTGTGTGTGTGGTACTTGTGTGTGTGGTACTTGTGTGTGTGGTACTTGTGTGTGTGGTACTTGTGTGTGTGGTACTTGTGTGTGTGGTACTTGTGTGTGTGGTACTTGTGTGTGTGGTACTTGTGTGTGTGGTACTTGTGTGTGTGTGGTACTTGTGTGTGTGGTACTTGTGTGTGTGGTACTTGTGTGTGTGGTACTTGTGTGTGTGGTACTTGTGTGTGTGGTACTTGTGTGTGTGTGGTACTTGTGTGTGTGGTACTTGTGTGTGTGGTACTTGTGTGTGTGGTACTTGTGTGTGTGGTACTTGTGTGTGTGGTACTTGTGTGTGTGGTACTTGTGTGTGTGGTACTTGTGTGTGTGGTACTTGTGTGTGTGGTACTTGTGTGTGTGGTACTTGTGTGTGTGGTACTTGTGTGTGTGGTACTTGTGTGTGTGGTACTTGTGTGTGTGGTACTTGTGTGTGTGGTACTTGTGTGTGTGGTACTTGTGTGTGTGGTACTTGTGTGTGTGGTACTTGTGTGTGTGGTACTTGTGTGTGTGGTACTTGTGTGTGTGGTACTTGTGTGTGTGGGTCGTGTGTGTGTGGTACTTGTGTGTGTGGTACTTGTGTGTGTGGGGCTTGTGTGTGTGTGGTACTTGTGTGTGTGGTACTTGTGTGTGTGTGGTACTTGTGTGTGTGGTACTTGTGTGTGTGGTACTTGTGTGTGTGGTACTTGTGTGTGTGGTACTTGTGTGTGTGGTACTTGTGTGTGTGGTACTTGTGTGTGGTACTTGTGTGTGTGGTACTTGTGTGTGTGGTACTTGTGTGTGTGGTACTTGTGTGTGTGGTACTTGTGTGTGTGGTACTTGTGTGTGTGGTACTTGTGTGTGTGGTACTTGTGTGTGTGGTACTTGTGTGTGTGGTACTTGTGTGTGTGGTACTTGTGTGTGTGGTACTTGTGTGTGTGGTACTTGTGTGTGTGGTACTTGTGTGTGTGGTACTTGTGTGTGTGGTACTTGTGTGTGTGTGGTACTTGTGTGTGTGGTACTTGTGTGTGTGGTACTTGTGTGTGTGGTACTTGTGTGTGTGGTACTTGTGTGTGTGGTACTTGTGTGTGTGGTACTTGTGTGTGTGGTACTTGTGTGTGTGGTACTTGTGTGTGTGGTACTTGTGTGTGTGGTACTTGTGTGTGTGGTACTTGTGTGTGTGGTACTTGTGTGTGTGGTACTTGTGTGTGTGGTACTTGTGTGTGTGTGGTACTTGTGTGTGTGTGGTACTTGTGTGTGTGGTACTTGTGTGTGTGGTACTTGTGTGTGTGGTACTTGTGTGTGTGGTACTTGTGTGTGTGGTACTTGTGTGTGTGGTACTTGTGTGTGTGGTACTTGTGTGTGTGGTACTTGTGTGTGTGGTACTTGTGTGTGTGTGGTACTTGTGTGTGTGGTACTTGTGTGTGTGGTACTTGTGTGTGTGGTACTTGTGTGTGTGGTAATTGTGTGTGTGGTACTTGTGTGTGTGGTACTTGTGTGTGTGGTACTTGTGTGTGTGGTACTTGTGTGTGTGGTACTTGTGTGTGTGGTACTTGTGTGTGTGGTACTTGTGTGTGTGGTGCGTGTGTGTGTGTGGTACTTGTGTGTGTGGTACTTGTGTGTGTGGTACTTGTGTGTGTGGTACTTGTGTGTGTGGTGCGTGTGTGTGGGGTACTTGTGTGTGTGGTACTTGTGTGTGTGGTACTTGTGTGTGTGGTACTTGTGTGTGTGTGGTACTTGTGTGTGTGGTACTTGTGTGTGTGGTACTTGTGTGTGTGTTGTGTGTGTGGTACTTGTGTGTGTGGTACTTGTGTGTGTGGTACTTGTGTGTGTGGTGCTTGTGTGTGTGGTACTTGTGTGTGTGGTACTTGTGTGTGTGGTACTTGTGTGTGTGGTACTTGTGTGTGTGGTACTTGTGTGTGTGGTACTTGTGTGTGTGGTACTTGTGTGTGTGGTACTTGTGTGTGTGGTACTTGTGTGTGTGGTACTTGTGTGTGTGGTACTTGTGTGTGTGGTACTTGTGTGTGTGGTACTTGTGTGTGTGGTACTTGTGTGTGTGGTACTTGTGTGTGTGGTACTTGTGTGTGTGGTACTTGTGTGTGTGGTACTTGTGTGTGTGGTACTTGTGTGTGTGGTACTTGTGTGTGTGGTACTTGTGTGTGTGGTACTTGTGTGTGTGGTACTTGTGTGTGTGGTACTTGTGTGTGTGGGTCTTGTGTGTGTGGTACTTGTGTGTGTGGGTCTTGTGTGTGTGTGGTACTTGTGTGTGTGGTACTTGTGTGTGTGTGGTACTTGTGTGTGTGGTACTTGTGTGTGTGGTACTTGTGTGTGTGGTACTTGTGTGTGTGGTACTTGTGTGTGTGGTACTTGTGTGTGTGGTACTTGTGTGTGTGGTACTTGTGTGTGTGGTACTTGTGTGTGTGGTACTTGTGTGTGAGTACTTGTGTGTGTGGTACTTGTGTGTGTGGTACTTGTGTGTGTGGTACTTGTGTGTGTGTGGTACTTGTGTGTGTGGTACTTGTGTGTGTGGTACTTGTGTGTGTGGGTACTTGTGTGTGTGTGGTACTTGTGTGTGTGGTACTTGTGTGTGTGGTACCTATGTGTGTGGTACTTGTGTGTGTGGTACTTGTGTGTGTGGTACTTGTGTGTGTGGTACTTGTGTGTGTGGTACTTGTGTGTGTGGTACTTGTGTGTGTGGTATGTGTGTGTGTGGGTACTTGTGTGTGTGGTACTTGTGTGTGTGGTACTTGTGTGTGTGGTACTTGTGTGTGTGTGTGGTACTTGTGTGTGTGTGGTACTTGTGTGTGTGGTACTTGTGTGTGTGGTACTTGTGTGTGTGGTACTTGTGTGTGTGGTACTTGTGTGTGTGGTACTTGTGTGTGTGGTACTTGTGTGTGTGGTACTTGTGTGTGTGGTGCTTGGTACTTGTGTGTGTGGTACTTGTGTGTGTGGTACTTGTGTGTGTGGTACTTGTGTGTGTGGTACTTGTGTGTGTGGTACTTGTGTGTGTGTGGCTTGTGTGTGTGGTGTTTGTGTGTGTGGTTGTGTGTGTGTGGTTCTTGTGTGTGGTACTTGATCTTGTGTGTGTGGTACTTGTGTGTGTGGTACTTGTGTGTGTGGTACTTGTGTGTGTGGTACTTGTGTGTGTGGTACTTGTGTGTGTGGTACTTGTGTGTGTGGTACTTGTGTTTGTGGTACTTGTGTGTGTGGTACTTGTGTGTGTGGTACTTGTGTGTGTGGTACTTGTGTGTGTGGTACTTGTGTGTGTGGTACTTGTGTGTGTGGTACTTGTGTGTGTGGTACTTGTGTGTGTGGTACTTGTGTGTGTGGTACTTGTGTGTGTGGTACTCGTGTGTGTGGTACTTGTGTGTGTGGTACTTGTGTGTGTGGTACTTGTGTGTGTGCCCATGTAATGTGGTACGTGTGTGTGCACTAGTGGTGGACTTGTGTGTGGAGTACTTGTGTGTGTGGTACTTGTGTGTGTGGTACTTGTGTGTGTGGTACTTGTGTGTGTGGTACTTGTGTGTGTGGTACTTGTGTGTGTGGTACTTGTGTGTGTGGTACTTGTGTGTGTGGTACTTGTGTGTGTGGTACTTGTGTGTGTGGTACTTGTGTGTGTGGTACTTGTGTGTGTGTGGTACTTGTGTGTGTGGTACTTGTGTGTGTGGTACTTGTGTGTGTGGGTACTTGTGTGTGTGGTACTTGTGTGTGTGGTACTTGTGTGTGTGGTACTTGTGTGTGTGTGGTACTTGTGTGTGTGGTACTTGTGTGTGTGGTACTTGTGTGTGTGGTACTTGTGTGTGTGGTACTTGTGTGTGTGGTACTTGTGTGTGTGGTACTTGTGTGTGTGGTACTTGTGTGTGTGGTACTTGTGTGTGTGGTACTTGTGTGTGTGGTACTTGTGTGTGTGGTACTGTGTGTGTGGTACTTGTGTGTGTGGTACTTGTGTGTGTGGTACTTGTGTGTGTGGTACTTGTGTGTGGTACTTGTGTGTGTGGTACTTGTGTGTGTGGTACTTGTGTGTGTGGTACTTGTGTGTGTGGTACTTGTGTGTGTGGTACTTGTGTGTGTGGTACTTGTGTGTGTGGTACTTGTGTGTGTGGTACTTGTGTGTGTGTGGTACTTGTGTGTGTGGTACTTGTGTGTGTACTTTGTGTGGTACTTGTGTGTGTGGTACTTGTGTGTGTGGTACTTGTGTGTGTGGTACTTGTGTGTGTGGTACTTGTGTGTGTGGTACTTGTGTGTGTGGTACTTGTGTGTGTGGTACTTGTGTGTGTGGTACTTGTGTGTGTGGTACTTGTGTGTGTGGTACTTGTGTGTGTGGAGTACTTGTGTGTGTGGTACTTGTGTGTGTGGTACTTGTGTGTGTGGTACTTGTGTGTGTGGTACTTGTGTGTGTGGTACTTGTGTGTGTGGTACTTGTGTGTGTGGTACTTGTGTGTGTGGTACTTGTGTGTGTGGTACTTGTGTGTGTGGTACTTGTGTGTGTGGTACTTGTGTGTGTGGTACTTGTGTGTGTGGTACTTGTGTGTGTGTGGTACTTGTGTGTGTGGTACTTGTGTGTGTGGTACTTGTGTGTGTGGTACTTGTGTGTGTGGTACTTGTGTGTGTGGTACTTGTGTGTGTGGTACTTGTGTGTGTGGTACTTGTGTGTGTGGTACTTGTGTGTGTGGTACTTGTGTGTGGTACTTGTGTGTGTGGTACTTGTGTGTGTGGTACTTGTGTGTGTGGTACTTGTGTGTGTGGTACTTGTGTGTGTGGTACTTGTGTGTGTGGTACTTGTGTGTGTGGTACTTGTGTGTGTGGTACTTGTGTGTGTGGTACTTGTGTGTGTGGTACTTGTGTGTGTGGTACTTGTGTGTGTGGTACTTGTGTGTGTGGTACTTGTGTGTGTGGTACTTGTGTGTGTGGTACTTGTGTGTGTGGTACTTGTGTGTGTGGTACTTGTGTGTGTGGTACTTGTGTGTGTGGTACTTGTGTGTGTGGTACTTGTGTGTGTGGTACTTGTGTGTGTGGTACTTGTGTGTGTGGTACTTGTGTGTGTGTGGTACTTGTGTGTGTGGTACTTGTGTGTGTGGTACTTGTGTGTGTGTGGTACTTGTGTGTGTGGTACTTGTGTGTGTGGTACTTGTGTGTGTGGTACTTGTGTGTGTGGTACTTGTGGTACTTGTGTGTGTGGTACTTGTGTGTGTGGTACTTGTGTGTGTGGTACTTGTGTGTGTGGTACTTGTGTGTGTGGTACTTGTGTGTGTGGTACTTGTGTGTGTGGTACTTTGTGTGTGTGGTACTTGTGTGTGTGGTACTTGTGTGTGTGTGGTACTTGTGTGTGTGGTACTTGTGTGTGTGGTACTTGTGTGTGTGGTACTTGTGTGTGTGGTACTTGTGTGTGTGGTACTTGTGTGTGTGGTACTTGTGTGTGTGGTACTTGTGTGTGTGGTACTTGTGTGTGTGGTACTTGTGTGTGTGGTACTTGTGTGTGTGGTACTTGTGTGTGTGGTACTTGTGTGTGTGGTACTTGTGTGTGTGGTACTTGTGTGTGTGGTACTTGTGTGTGTGGTACTTGTGTGTGTGTGGTACTTGTGTGTGTGGTACTTGTGTGTGTGGTACTTGTGTGTGTGGTACTTGTGTGTGTGGTACTTGTGTGTGTGTGGTACTTGTGTGTGTGGTACTTGTGTGTGTGGTACTTGTGTGTGTGGTACTTGTGTGTGTGGTACTTGTGTGTGTGGTACTTGTGTGTGTGGTACTTGTGTGTGTGGTACTTGTGTGTGTGGTACTTGTGTGTGTATGTGGTACTTGTGTGTGTGGTACTTGTGTGTGTGGTACTTGTGTGTGTGGTACTTGTGTGTGTGGTACTTGTGTGTGTGGTACTTGTGTGTGTGTGGTACTTGTGTGTGTGGTACTTGTGTGTGTGGTACTTGTGTGTGTGGTACTTGTGTGTGTGGTACTTGTGTGTGTGTGGTACTTGTGTGTGTGGTACTTGTGTGTGTGGTACTTGTGTGTGTGGTACTTGTGTGTGTGGTGCACTTGTGTGTGTGGTACTTGTGTGTGTGGTACTTGTGTGTGTGGTACTTGTGTGTGTGGTACTTGTGTGTGTGGTACTTGTGTGTGTGGTACTTGTGTGTGGTACTTGTGTGTGTGGTACTTGTGTGTGTGGTACTTGTGTGTGTGGTACTTGTGTGTGTGGTACTTGTGTGTGTGGTACTTGTGTGTGTGGTACTTGTGTGTGTGGTACTTGTGTGTGTGGTACTTGTGTGTGTGGTACTTGTGTGTGTGGTACTTGTGTGTGTGGTACTTGTGTGTGTGGTACTTGTGTGTGTGTGTGGTACTTGTGTGTGGTACTTGTGTGTGTGGTACTTGTGTGTGTGGTACTTGTGTGTGTGGTACTTGTGTGTGTGGTCTCTTGTGTGTGTGGTACTTGTGTGTGTGGTACTTGTGTGTGTGGTACTTGTGTGTGTGGTACTTGTGTGTGTGTGGTACTTGTGTGTGTGGTACTTGTGTGTGTGGTACTTGTGTGTGTGGTACTTGTGTGTGTGTGGTACTTGTGTGTGTGGTACTTGTGTGTGTGGTACTTGTGTGTGTGGTACTTGTGTGTGTGGTACTTGTGTGTGTGGTACTTGTGTGTGTGGTACTTGTGTGTGTGGTACGTGTGGTACTTGTGTGTGTGGTACTTGTGTGTGTGTGGTACTTGTGTGTGTGGTACTTGTGTGTGTGGTACTTGTGTGTGTGGTACTTGTGTGTGTGTGGTACTTGTGTGTGTGGTACTTGTGTGTGTGGTACTTGTGTGTGTGGTACTTGTGTGTGTGTGGTACTTGTGTGTGTGGTACTTGTGTGTGTGGTACTTGTGTGTGTGGTACTTGTGTGTGTGGTACTTGTGTGTGTGGTACTTGTGTGTGTGTGGTACTTGTGTGTGTGTGGTACTTGTGTGTGTGGTACTTGTGTGTGTGGTACTTGTGTGTGTGTGGTACTTGTGTGTGTGGTACTTGTGTGTGTGTGGTGGTACTTGTGTGTGTGGTACTTGTGTGTGTGGTACTTGTGTGTGTGGTACTTGTGTGTGTGGTACTTGTGTGTGTGGTACTTGTGTGTGTGGTACTTGTGGGTGTGGTACTTGTGTGTGTGGTACTTGTGTGTGTGGTACTTGTGTGTGTGGTACTTGTGTGTGTGGTACTTGTGTGTGTGGTACTTGTGTGTGTGGTACTTGTGTGTGGTACTTGTGTGTGTGTGGTACTTGTGTGTGTGGTACTTGTGTGTGTGGTACTTGTGTGTGTGGTACTTTGTGTGTGTGGTACTTGTGTGAGTGGTACTTGTGTGTGTGGTACTTGTGTGTGTGGTACTTGTGTGTGTGGTACTTGTGTGTGTGGTGCTTGTGTGTGTGGTACTTGTGTGTGTGGTACTTGTGTGTGTGGTACTTGTGTGTGTGGTACTTGTGTGTGTGTGGTACTTGTGTGTGTGGTACTTGTGTGTGTGGTACTTGTGTGTGTGGTACTTGTGTGTGGTACTTGTGTGAGGGTGGTGCTTGTGTGTGGGTGGTGCTTGTGTGTGGGTGGTGCTTAGCGTGTGGGTGGTGCTTGTGTGTGGGTGGTGCTTGTGTGTGGGTGGTGCTCGTGTGTGGGTGGTGCGTGTGTGGTGGTGCTCGTGTGTGGGTGGTGCTCGTGTGTGGGTGGTGCTTCAGTGTGTGGATGGTGCATATTGTGTGTGGTGTGTGTGGGTGGTACGTGTGTGTGTGGTACTGTGTGTGTGTGGTACTTGTGTGTGTGGTACTTGTGTGTGTGGTACTTGTGTGTGTGGTACTTGTGTGTGTGGTGCTTGTGTGGGTGGTGCTTGTGTGTGTGGGTACTTGTGTGTGTGGTACTTGTGTGTGGGTGGTACGTGTGTGTGGGTGGTGCTTGTGTGTGGGTGGTACTTGTGTGTGGGTGGTGCTTGTGTGTGGGTGGTGCTTGTGTGTGGGTGGTGCTTGTGTGTGGGGGGGGTGCGTGTGTGTGGGTGGTGCTTGTGTGTGGGTGGTGCTTGTGTGTGGGTGGTACGTGTGTGTGGGTGGTGCTTGTGTGTGGGTGGTGCTTGTGTGTGTGGGTGGTACTTGTGTGTGTGGGTGGTACGTGTGTGTGGGTGGTGCTTGTGTGTGTGGGTGGTACGTGTGTGTGGGTGGTGCGTGTGTGTGGGTGGTGCTTGTGTGTGGGTGGTACTTGTGTGTGGGTGGTACGTGTGTGTGGGTGGTACGTGTGTGTGGTGCTTGTGTGTGGGTGGTACTTGTGTGTGGGTGGTACGTGTGTGTGGGTGGTGCTTGTGTGTGGGTGGTACGTGTGTGTGGGTGGTACGTGTGTGTGGGTGGTACGTGTGTGTGGGTGGTGCTTGTGTGTGGGTGGTGCTTGTGTGTGGGTGGTGCTTGTGTGTGGGTGGTGCGTGTGTGTGGGTGGTGCGTGTGTGTGGGTGGTGCTTGTGTGTGGGTGGTGCTTGTGTGTGTGGGTGGTGCTTGTGTGTGGGTGGTGCTTGTGTGTGGGTGGTACTTGTGTGTGGGTGGTACGTGTGTGTGGGTGGTGCGTGTGTGTGGGTGGTGCGTGTGTGTGGGTGGTGCTTGTGTGTGGGTGGTGCTTGTGTGTGGGTGGTGCTTGTGTGTGGGTGGTGCTTGTGTGTGTGGGTGGTACGTGTGTGTGGGTGGTGCTTGTGTGTGTGTGGTACTTGTGTGTGTGGTACTTGTGTGTGTGGTACTTGTGTGTGTGGTACTTGTGTGTGTGGTGCTCGTGTGTGTGGTGCTTGTGTGTGTGTGTGGTACTTGTGTGTGTGGTGCTTGTGTGTGTGGTACTTGTGTGTGTGTGGTACTTGTGTGTGTGGTACTTGTGTGTGTGTGGTACTTGTGTGTGTGGTACTTGTGTGTGTGTGGTACTTGTGTGTGTGGTACTTGTGTGTGTGGTACTTGTGTGTGTGTGGTACTGTGTGTGTGTGGTGCTTGTGTGTGTGTGGTACTTGTGTGTGTGGTACTTGTGTGTGTGGTACTTGTGTGTGTGGTACTTGTGTGTGTGGTACTTGTGTGTGTGGTACTTGTGTGTGTGGGTGGTGCGTGTGTGTGTGTGGTACTTGTGTGTGTGTGTGGTACTTGTGTGTGTGGTACTTGTGTGTGTGGTACTTGTGTGTGTGGTGCTTGTGTGGGTGGTACTTGTGTGTGTGGTACTTGTGTGTGTGGTACTTGTGTGTGTGGTACTTGTGTGTGTGGTACTTGTGTGTGTGGTACTTGTGTGTGTGGTACTTGTGTGTGTGTGGTACTTGTGTGTGTGGTACTTGTGTGTGTGTGGTGCTTGTGTGTGTGGTGCTTGTGTGTGTGGTGCTTGTGTGTGTGGTGCTTGTGTGTGTGGTGCTTGTGTGTGTGGTACTTGTGTGTGTGGTGCTTGTGTGTGTGTGGTACTTGTGTGTGTGGTACTTGTGTGTGTGGTACTTGTGTGTGTGGTACTTGTGTGTGTGGTACTTGTGTGTGTGGTACTTGTGTGTGTGGTGCTTGTGTGTGTGTGGTTTGTGTGTGTGTGGTACTTGTGTGTGTGGTACTTGTGTGTGTGGTACTTGTGTGTGTGGTACTTGTGTGTGTGGTACTTGTGTGTGTGGTACTTGTGTGTGTGGTACTTGTGTGTGTGGTGCTTGTGTGTGTGTGGTACTTGTGTGTGTGTGGTACTTGTGTGTGTGTGGTGCTTGTGTGTGTGTGGTACTTGTGTGTGTGGTACTTGTGTGTGTGGTACTTGTGTGTGTGGTGCTTGTGTGTGTGTGGTGCTTGTGTGTGTGTGGTACTTGTGTGTGTGTGGTACTTGTGTGTGTGGTACTTGTGTGTGTGGTACTTGTGTGTGTGTGGTACTTGTGTGTGTGGTACTTGTGTGTGTGGTGTGTGTGTGTGTGGGTGTGTGTGTGTGTGGTACGTGTGTGTGTGTGGTACTTGTGTGTGTGGTACTTGTGTGTGTGTGGTACTTGTGTGTGTGGTACTTGTGTGTGTGGTACTTGTGTGTGTGGTACTTGTGTGTGTGGTACTTGTGTGTGTGGTACTTGTGTGTGTGGTACTTGTGTGTGTGTGGTACGTGTGTGTGTGTGGTACTTGTGTGTGTGGTACTTGTGTGTGTGTGGTACTTGTGTGTGTGGTACTTGTGTGTGTGGTACTTGTGTGTGTGGTGCTTGTGTGTGTGGTACTTGTGTGTGTGGTACTTGTGTGTGTGGTACTTGTGTGTGTGGTGCTTGTGTGTGTGGTACTTGTGTGTGTGGTACTTGTGTGTGTGGTACTTGTGTGTGTGTGGTGCTTGTGTGTGTGGTACTTGTGTGTGTGTGGTACTTGTGTGTGTGGTACTTGTGTGTGTGGTACTTGTGTGTGTGGTACTTGTGTGTGTGGTACTTGTGTGTGTGGTACTTGTGTGTGTGTGGTACTTGTGTGTGTGGTACTTGTGTGTGTGGTACTTGTGTGTGTGGTACTTGTGTGTGTGTGGTACTTGTGTGTGTGGTACTTGTGTGTGTGGTACTTGTGTGTGTGGTACTTGTGTGTGTGGTACTTGTGTGTGTGGTACTTGTGTGTGTGGTACTTGTGTGTGTGTGGTACTTGTGTGTGTGTGGTACTTGTGTGTGTGGTGCTTGTGTGTGTGGTACTTGTGTGTGTGGTACTTGTGTGTGTGGTACTTGTGTGTGTGGTACTTGTGTGTGTGTGTGGTACTTGTGTGTGTGGTACTTGTGTGTGTGGTACTTGTGTGTGTGGTACTTGTGTGTGTGGTACTTGTGTGTGTGGTACTTGTGTGTGTGGTACTTGTGTGTGTGGTACTTGTGTGTGTGGTACTTGTGTGTGTGGTACTTGTGTGTGTGGTACTTGTGTGTGTGGTACTTGTGTGGGTGGTACTTGTGTGTGTGGTACTTGTGTGTGTGGTACTGTGTGTGTGTGGTACTTGTGTGTGTGGTACTTGTGTGTGTGGTACTTGTGTGTGTGGTACTTGTGTGTGTGTGGTACTTGTGTGTGTGTGGTACTTGTGTGTGTGGTACTTGTGTGTGTGTGGTACTTGTGTGTGTGGTACTTGTGTGTGTGGTACTTGTGTGTGTGGTACTTGTGTGTGTGTGGTACTTGTGTGTGTGGTACTTGTGTGTGTGGTACTTGTGTGTGTGGTACTTGTGTGTGTGTGTGGTACTTGTGTGTGTGTGGTACGTGTGTGTGTGTGTGGTACTTGTGTGTGTGGTACGTGTGTGTGTGGTACTTGTGTGTGTGGTACTTGTGTGTGTGGTACTTGTGTGTGTGTGGTACTTGTGTGTGTGGTACTTGTGTGTGTGGTACTTGTGTGTGTGGTACTTGTGTGTGTGGTACTTGTGTGTGTGGTACTTGTGTGTGTGGTACTTGTGTGTGGGTGGGTGGTACTTGTGTGGGTGGGTGGTACGTGTGTGTGGGTGGGTGGTACGTGTGTGTGGGTGGGTGGTACTTGTGTGGGTGGGTGGTACTTGTGTGGGTGGTGCTTGTGTGTGTGGTACTTGTGTGTGTGGTACTTGTGTGTGTGGTACTTGTGTGTGTGGTACTTGTGTGTGTGTGGTACTTGTGTGTGTGGTACTTGTGTGTGTGGTACTTGTGTGTGTGGTACTTGTGTGTGTGGTACTTGTGTGTGTGGTACTTGTGTGTGTGGTACTTGTGTGTGGGTGGGTGGTACTTGTGTGGGTGGGTGGTACGTGTGTGTGGGTGGGTGGTACGTGTGTGTGGGTGGGTGGTACTTGTGTGGGTGGGTGGTACTTGTGTGTGTGGTGCTTGTGTGTGTGTGGTACTTGTGTGTGTGGTACTTGTGTGTGTGGTACTTGTGTGTGTGGTACTTGTGTGTGTGTGGTACTTGTGTGTGTGGTGCTTGTGTGTGTGGTACTTGTGTGTGTGGTACTTGTGTGTGTGTGGTGCTTGTGTGTGTGGTACTTGTGTGTGTGGTACTTGTGTGTGTGGTACTTGTGTGTGGGTGGGTGGTACTTGTGTGGGTGGGTGGTACGTGTGTGGGTGGGTGGTACGTGTGTGTGGGTGGGTGGTACTTGTGTGGGTGGGTGGTACGTGTGTGTGGGTGGGTGGTACGTGTGTGTGGGTGGGTGGTACGTGTGTGTGGGTGGGTGGTACTTGTGTGGGTGGGTGGTACGTGTGTGTGTGTGGTGCGTGTGTGTGTGGTGCTTGTGTGTGTGGTACTTGTGTGTGTGTGTGGTGCTTGTGTGTGGGTGGTGCTTGTGTGTGGGTGGGTGGTACGTGTGGGTGGGTGGTACGTGTGTGGGTGGGTGGTACGTGTGTGTGTAGGTGGTACGTGTGTGTGGGTGGGTGGTACGTGTGTGTGGGTGGGTGGTACTTGTGTGGGTGGGTGGTACTTGTGTGGGTGGGTGGTACGTGTGTGTGGGTGGGTGGTACGTGTGTGTGGGTGGGTGGTACGTGTGTGTGGGTGGGTGGTACTTGTGTGGGTGGGTGGTACTTGTGTGGGTGGGTGGTACTTGTGTGGGTGGGTGGTACTTGTGTTTGGGTGGTACGTGTGTGTGTGAGTGGTACATGTGTATGTTGTGTGGGAAGAGGGGGTGAAGGTGTTTGAGTGTTGATGTAAGTATTACACGTGATTGTGTTCGAAGTCAGATAATTCGATCCGAACTTTGATAAATGATATGTTTTGCGTATATATTTTATTTGATATTTCAAATTATTCTGAATAATATTTTGGATTTTGTTGACATATGGAAATTATCATTATTCGATACAACAATATCATCTAATACGAAGATTTAAAATTGAAAACATATATTATATCATAATATCATAATTATACAAAATTTTCTATGAATAGCTATCATATTGAATTTCATATGAAAATTATTTATTATTATATTTTTATTTTGCATAATCATGTGAATTTGGGCAAAATTTTTGATTCGAGGCCGAAAATTTTGCCCAAAAAATAAAACCGTTTAAGGGTAGCCCGAAAGTTTACGGTTAGTGTCAGAAATCGCTTGACAAACGATAGAACTTTGAGATAAAAAAACCGTTATATTATGAAAAAGTCCTATCGTTATGTTAAAAATTGTATCGTTCGTATCAGGAATTGCATCATAACCGCTGGTGTATGAAATTTAACAAAAACCAACTCTAATGTTTAATAAAGACAATTCTCATACTTTTTGAGGACATCATCACAATAAAATATATTCCTATTCATTGTTTTGACTTCTCATCATATTAAGTCTGGAATCTTTTAATTGAATTGTTGATCTAAGTCTTCTTGGCGTCAATATTAACCTTTGAGCAGATATTATACGTTCACAAGCAGATTCGCTGCATTATGTACTTTGCAATCTTAAGACCAAATCACTTAATAACTCCATATTTTCAACTGATCTAAAATTGAGCCGATTAAAACACCCTTTTAATGTATTAACTTCTTCAACCGAGCATGGTGTTGAAATAAAGTTATTCATGCTAGAATAAAATAATTTACATTTTTTTCGATCACTAACAAATCTAGTAATTCATTTCTAAATATAATTGAATAATGAACTCAAAATTCTATTCCTATAATCTATTTCATAAGTGACACCAAGTACTTTATCATTTACAAGTACATTATTATTTTCTTGAAAATACTCAATTTCAAATTCAGATTCAATTTCTTCTTCCTTTTCTTTTTCTTCATAATTAGTAATTTCTATAACAGTGCTTTCCATTACTGTATTGATTGCCATTTCCCTTAATTCTTGAATAGGATCTTCAAATCCAGATATTTTTTATGTTATAAAGATAAATGGTATATTAAATTTTTCAAATATATATGTTTTTTTTCTTTTGAAATTAGGATTCAGTAATCTATTATAATAATCATCATGACCATCTGGAGTTAAAATATAAGAAGAAGTCAGTAATAAACCATGAACTTCTTCAGAACCAAATGTGTAATTATATAATTCTTGTGAAATAACTTTAGCATAAATATTTCCCATTTCATTTAATGCATTAAATGCTTCAATTGCATCTTCAATTAAAGAATATGCAATGCTAATCATGTTTTTAAGATCTTCAAATTTTTTCATTAAAACTTTTGAAATTTTTATACATTTATGAAGTTGATCAATTGACTACGAAATTTCGTAATATTTCGAAATAATAGAATTGAATATTATTATATATTCAACAATATCGAGATCGTAAATCCAACAAGTATTTACATGTGGTGGACACATTAATCCAATTTCATCAATATTCAAATTAATTTCTTTAGAAAGTATGAGGTATGGAAAAAGTGCGTTCGTCAGCCTTTTTTTTAATGAATTCAAAAGTAAAATATAATTTGGTTATTTATTATGATATGTATTCACTATGAGTTTCAATTGTAATTAAAAGTCTGTTCATCCATTCATTATATACGGCTCTGAAAATGTCTTTATGAATATTATACAGTAATGTTTCAATATTTTGAAAAAGTTGATCTTCATTTTCAAACTCCTCACCTTCGAGCATTTTTTTTAGATATCCGAACAGAAAAAAGTCAGAAGGTGCGAGGTCTGGCGAAAACGGGGGTTGCGGAAGTATTTTAATCCCCAATTCATTCAATTTTTCATGAACCGAATGAGGCCGGGCGTTATCCATATGCAAAAAATATCCCTTCGTTTAAATTCTTATTGCCAAATGTCCAAGT
Organism: Histomonas meleagridis; assembly: GCF_020186115.1. Taxonomy (NCBI): domain Eukaryota; phylum Parabasalia; order Tritrichomonadida; family Dientamoebidae; genus Histomonas; species Histomonas meleagridis. The sequence goes on from NW_027150850.1 coordinate 19,850, forward strand.
ACAACTTCAGAAAAAAAAATTCGATTAAATTTTTGGTCTATCGGGAGCATTGTTATTGATTTGATACCAGTTATAGACCATATAACAGATATCATTACTTTTTTGGAGGCAATAGTTTGTTTGGGTTTGTATGGTTTTTGCACTCCAGATTCAATCCACATCGAGTTTCTCCCGTTAACATTATAAATCCAGGTTTCATCTTGTGTCAATATGTGCCTCAGTTTGTAATCATTTAAACTATTAAGGAATTCAAATAATTCAGACGCAATGGCAGCTCTTTTGGTTTTAATTTCAGGAGTAAACTTATGTGGGATCCATTTGAAGTTAACTTTTTTCATCTATAAAATATTAATCATTATATTTTTCACTGTTTTCGGATCTGCGCCTAAATTCTTCGCAATTTTCTTCGTCGATGCATATGGATAACTTAATATAAAACTGGTTATTCTTTGATCTAAATCTGATCTTCTTGGTCTCCCTGTTTTTTTCTGTTCGAAAATTGAGAAAATATGTTCATTCATCTTTTTTGTCCATTTCTGAACTGTTCGAAGTGTAATAATATTATCACCATATACAGCACATAATCGCCTATATATGTCTTGATTTTCATTTGTTTCTAACCAAAGGAAATGGACAACAGAACGTAATTCCTCAATTGGAACTGACATTAAAATGATTATACGTTCTCTTTCAGATATATCCTGAAAAAAAGTAGTTTTACTTCATGCATCATATTTACTTGGAAAAAAGTATTATAATAATAATGATAATATATTTATTATAAATTTTATTTATATAATTTGATTTCATTAATATCTAATATAAATCAAAAAAAAAAGCTGACGAACGGACTTTCTCCACCCCCTATATATGTATTGTATCAATAATTATTTACAGTTGATTGTCTTATCTGGTTGCACTTATTAATGAATTGTGCACCTTATGACATTGACAAGGAACTATAATAATTGATCTGATTCTACCTCTCTTGAATGGTTAATAAATTTGTTCATTCCCTTTAGCTGAGATTTGCTTCCATCGACAACCAAACTACTTATATTAATATTATATTTAAAAATATTATATATTCCCTGTACTAATCTTTTCATAATAATCTATTGATTTTAGACCTTTCATGATTGTTGTATATACAGTATAAGGTGTAACTCCATAGAAAGGGTTTTCGACACAAAAATCTTAAAATTTATTTTTTTGTGTTGTTCCTTCATCTAAACTTATCGAGACATAAGGAAAATTATAAAAAAATTTCATAATTGTTCTATGATCTTCATTACATTTGTTTATTGAAATAGTTCTGATCATATCTCTTGATAGATTCTTATAAATATTGATTGAATCTTTTTTTAATTTATTGGCAATTTTAATGCCGTAACTAATTGATGTATTGATTAATTATAATAATTCTTGTGAACAACAAAAATCCAAAATTGGATTTTTTTTTTCCAATTAAATAGGCAATTTTTTCATATATATTTTCGATTTTTATTTCTTATGAAAAACTTGATTTAAAAAAATTATCAAGAGTAGCACTTGTTCGTACGTTTGTATATTGACATTTATGAATAATTCCTTCTCTAAGTTGATCGGAAAAATGATAAACTTTTTTTTTAAAGTTACATTGTAAACCATTTGCATCTGTATTCGTACAGTTGCAATATTGATGATGATTTTCGTGAGTGATTTCATATAAGTGAAAGGATCTTCTAAAAATCTTTTTTTATTGAACATTGGAAATTAATTTTATATAAAAATTTGTATTTAAATCATTCAATAATCAATACACGATATAATAAATATATAAATTAAGAAGTTCGGTTAACGGAATCAAAGAATTTTGATATTAGAATCGAATATTGATCAGGTGAAAAATAAAGTTCAAGTTAAAAGTAGAACTGGAATATAAAATCAATCCCAGAAGTTATGGTAGTAATCATTTCAAAATTTATAACATTTATTTCTGATATTTGTTAAACAAATTCAGAGAATTCGTTCATTTATCCAACGGACATTTTGTTGCAATTATGATAATATGATTGTTAATGAAGTAAGTAGCAAAGCAGTTCAAAATCCCCTCACAATCTATTGGCCGGAAATTTTCTCAATTCATGGGTCTCGAACACTATTGCTACGTAACAAAGTTGATGTTCATGAAAAAGAGTTGACCTCCACCACAAAACAGCATTGAACTACTCGTCTCTTCATGAGATACTCAAAAAACAAAAACAATTTCCATTATTATAACTTAACTCTGCAGCAATATATCAAAAATTGGAACAAAGTCTCGATTGATAAACCATCAAACACAAAGTTTCAACTAACATACCATTAACGCTTCCAGCCTCCGAGGAAACAATTTCAGCAGAAAATTAAGAAATATTTTATCTCAAATCAGGTCAATTTTCTCCACTTCTGTCACCTACCGAACACACAAAAGCCACAGCTATGAACTCTTTTCACTGGAGCCATAAGTACTGTTGGATGTTGACAATGATTTTGATATTATGTTTGTAAATCAAAGTGAAAGGTTTGTCGATTCTTTTCAAGACTAATTAGTTTATTCTCCATACTCTATGAGCAATGAGCTCAGTAATCATGATTAAACATTTGCTATTTACGGAATAAATTTTTTTTCATTTTTTTCATCATCGTCTGTAAGAAGAATAAGTGATGGAGATGCTGGCATGGAAATCATAGAGGTTATTGCTGAAGTCCTTGGAAGTCAAAAATATGGAACCTACATGAAAAATTATAATCCCATGTATTGAACTTGTCAAAAATAAGTTAAAAAATGAGTCAGGAAAAGAGTGGACAGATTTCATATTAGAGAGGATGAAATAGAATCGGTTTAGATTTGATCGATAAATGTATTTGCTACCATCACCAAGAAAGATTAAAGGCAAAAGATGCCATGAAACATCCGTTCTTAGTTCCGTTAAAATTTGATTATATGAAGTTTGATTTGATCCAAAATTAATTTATGATTAAAGTGTGCTTGCTTCTAGATTTTTTCTATAAGCTCAATGAGAATTATAATTTTTTCAATATTATTCAATTTGTCCGTATCGTAGGGTGGGATGGGCTTATCGTCTCCCAGGACGGTTTTCTGTCAAAATTGAATGCCATGACGGACAAAATGCATTCAAATCTTAAGAAAATATGCTTATCGCCTCCTTAAACGGTTATTTAAAGAAAAATATGTACGATATGGGATAACCGTTTTTTTCCTGGGCTTATCGTTTTCCAAAAACCGCCCCGGGCTTATCGTTCTCAAGTTAATCTCAGAAAAAGTTTAATGAGGTGGGAAACATAGAAAAAAAGTAAGAAATGGGGAAAATGTTTCGGTTTAGAGGCTAAAAATGAAATTTATTGAATAAAGTATCGAAAAAATGGGGTTCCCATTGGGATGGGATTGGGGTCGAACTATCCCTGTGAAATAGGGAAAAATCCACAAGATTAATTTTGCATCATCTCGAGATATAAAAGAATTATTCGAGTATCATTGTATCGCAGGGATACTTGTTATATGAATAAAAACATTTTGAAACGACACTTGAAATATATCAAACAAATTTTTTATATTTTATATTTAACAATTAAATTCGTAATGAAATGGAATCAGTTATTTCTGATCTGAAATTAACAATGAGTATATTATTTACAGGATCAATTACACAACCGCAGACCAAACCTCCAAATCTTCTCAATCGATTTTTAAAGGGTAAATTCCGAACGATAGGAAACGAACTCACTTTTTAAAAGGAATTATTATTTCATCAATTTGATTATAAATAAAAATATAAATGACACTTATTTTGAATGAAAATAGAAAATGAAATACGGTTTGGCAAAATACAGTCCGATTAAAAAACATTAAAAAAGTGATGAGTTTCACAATAACTTATTGAATACTATATGAATATGTAAACTATTCATTTATCAAAGTTGAAATTTGAGTAAAATTAGACTGGTACAAATAATTCGAGCTTGAGAGAACATATTGAATTTTTTCAATAAACACCGTTTATTAATTCAAATCAGATGACCTCGTGGAACAAAGAACAGTCAATAATAGAAATGTACAAATTAGGGCACAACTATCAAACAATAGCAAATACCCTTCATGTAGGTACTAACAGGATAAGCAGTACAATTAAAGCATACACCAATACTGGTCAATTATATGATGCAACAAAAAGTAGAAGACCAGTTGTTATCACAAATAAAATTAGAGAATTTATAGAATTAAAGACCCTTCTTGAATTAACATTATATTCAAAAGAATAAGCGGATAAAATTGAAGAATGTCTTCATTTATCGATTTCCCATCAATCTGTTACAAAGGTCAGAAACGAAATGAAATTTCGGTATAGACCTTGTAAGGTCGAACAAGATTTAACGCCTCAACAAATAGAAGCAAGAATCGAATTTGCAAAAAAAATACTCACACAAAAATCATATCTTGACAAGATCGCTTTCTCTGATGAATCGCGATTTGTCTTGAAAAAAGATAATGAATGGATGTGGATGAGAAAAGGCGAGTATGTCGAAGAAACGATTATAAAAAAGGCCAAATTTTCAAAATCTGTAATGACCTATGGTGTGATATCTTTTAAGTACAAGAGCAGATTAGTAATTGTAGATAAATCGATTGACTCAGGACAATATATACAAAACATGGAAGTTTCCAATTTTATTGAGGATATGACAAAACCCATGGTAAGCTTGATTGGATTTATGTTCAGGATGGGGCTCGGTGCCATACTTCAGTACAATCTATGGAGTGGCTTGAGGATCGTGTCGATGTAATAAATGATTGGCCGGCCAACTCGCCTGACCTAAACCCAATCGAGTTGCTCTGGGCTATAATGAAGCAAATAATTTACAAGAGGTCCCCAAAAGATCTGGAAGAGTTGAAATTGATCTTGGAACAAACATGGGACAATTTAGACATTTCATTAATTAACAATCTTTGTTTGGGTTTTGGAGACCGTTTACGGCTTTGTCTTGAAATTAATGGAGGCTCAATTTCAAGGTTTTTAGGTTTAGAAAAGAAATTTAAAGAAATTCTTTTTAACATGAGAACATACTGTCCTTGGTCAGAAGAAGAAGATAAAGTTCTATACGATATGATTTGCAAATTTGATCATCAATGGAAATATATTTCCAAATGTTTGCAAAACAGAAGTCCTGTACAATGTAAAAGTCGATGGTTCTGTAAATTAAGATTCGACGAAAAAAAACTTAGAGAAGAAAGATTAGAAAATTTAATAAATAATTTGAATTAAAAAGCGACTTTAGCTAGAAAATCGATAATAATCCCCTATTCAATTTTGATAAGTTTACTGAACATCCTTTTAATTTTCAATCTATCGTACTCTCGATTTATTTGTACCAGTTTATATTACGTCATATATATACCGAAAGTTTATTAGAATGATTTAGATATGATTATGACCGAAATTTATATGATAGCATCAAATTCGAATCTTATATATAAATATTCATTATTTCTGATATTTTTTTTCTGTTGTGATGAAATATGATATAAAAATATTCTTCGATCCATCGAATTTGTATTTATATAATTCTAATAGTTCGAATATCATGAAATAATAATATTGTATTCAAACAAAGCAGATTTATAAAAAGTCTATTTCGATAATTGGATATCATCCTTTTATCATTTCGATGAATTTGGATTTAAATAATATATCATTTGAATAATATCTGTATTTATATTTTTTGATGCTATCATATGCACTGTTTTACATGTTTATAAGTAATTCCAAATGTTTATATGGATTATCTATATTTCCGAATATAATTTAAAAATACCAAATGATTAAAATGATTACAAAATAAAATAAAATAACTATAGTATTAATATCATATTATTTTTGTTCCATAAGTAATCTAACTATTTATGCATGACCACTTGAAGATGCCCATAGTGCTGCTTATAATATTTAAGATAAAATTACTAAAGTGTTTTTTTCATAGAATAAATAAATATCATTAGCATTTATACCACCGATTTCTTTTTGTACTTTTGCAACTGCATAATGACCTTGTCATATTGCACAATTTCATATAAATTACAAAAGATATAACACAGTAAATATTCATGAGAAACATTTTTACTATATATATTATTACATAATGAAGAATTATTAATTATAACAATTCTATGAGATTAAATAATGACAAATTATTAGTACTTTAAGAAGCATCCGACTTCTAATATCAGAATTATGATTCGAAATATTGATAAATTTTTTTATTGATCAAAATTTCCTTTTACATTATGTGAACTATTATAAATACAATCTATATTCACCATCATGATACATAATGTAAATACCATAGAATAAACTATTCCATCTGTAAAATCCGAATGAAACGAAACATATTAAATAATAAAATTTAATAATAAATGCATTGCTTTGGAATATATAAAATATTCTAAGTTATCGATAATAAATAAAAGCCTCAATATCTTATTTATGTAAAACATGATTTCTAAAGTCACAAAACATTAATGTTTATTTAATATTTTTTAATAAAAAAATCAAAAATTCATATCACTCACTGTGATTCGTGTAAAATCAATGAATAGTTTACATATTCATAAAGTATTCAATAAGTTATTGTGAAACTCATCACTTTTTTAATGTTTTTTAATCGGACTGTATTTTGCCAAACCGTATTTCATTTTCTATTTTCATTCAAAATAAGTGTCATTTATATTTTTATTTATAATCAAATTGATGAAATAATAATTCCTTTTAAAAAGTGAGTTCGTTTCCTATCGTTCGGAATTTACCCTTTAAAAATCGATTGAGAAGATTTGGAGGTTTGGTCTGCGGTTGTGTAATTGATCTCATTTACATTAATATTCTAAATATCAAATGTTGTTTCTATATGCAATATTAATAAATTTTATAATACAAATTCATTTACATCACACATTATTTTGCTGATTCGACCAAAATTTACTATGATTGTATGAAAAATCGCATATTTCTACTCAAGTTACAATCTACAAATAATTTCAATCGCTTAATTCATTAAAAACTTATTATCGCTTAGATATCTCCGATATCAACATGAAAAGAAATTGGATTATAGTGAATAGACTATACAACTTTTTTTTTATTTAAATCATGTATGATTTCATGATATATTGATTTCGCTAAAAACACCTTAACGTCAATTTGTAAAATGATTAAAATTGTATATTTTTCATTAAAAATTAGGTTTTTTTGTCGACTATTCATCAATTTTAGAATATTAGTAAGCATATTATTGAAAACAAGCTCAAGTTAAACTTGAAACTTGAGTACAATAAGATCTAATCAATTTCTGATTGTGCGCAGCTTCATTTGATTTATAAATGCATAAATAAATATAGTTAAATAACATTTTTTTGGAGAGAAAAAAAATAATTTAATATAGAAGTTTTGACAACACAATTTTTATTTTTTGAAAAACTTCTTTTTGTAATATTTGTTGCAATGGGTTTAACTTTTGAGTTATAAAAAAATTCGTTCTTTTTAATCAGCCGATAGATCTCCATCGGCATAACCGTTGAAAAGTGGCTTCTGTTCGATCGGTTTAAATTGCATATTCAGAATTTTACTCCAACACAAAATTCAATAGTCTTGGGTTGAGAGAAATGCTTTTCCTTTTTTCTTTCGTCTTGTCATTTGGAAAAGAAAACAATCCTGAATTTTTTGTTACGGAAGATGGCCTTTACGAGTATTGTATTAATGAGTTTACAAACAGCATAAATCTTACTAATATTCTTAAAGATGCTGAAAATTTGGTTATTCCATCAACAATCCAACATGATAACAAAGAATATATTGTTACTTATTTGGTACTTCATGGAAATCTTACTGGTAATCTTACCGGTTCTCTCACTATTCCAGACAATGTAACTTTTATTGGAGATGACTATTTTAAAGGACAAGGTATTTCTTCTCTTAGATTAGGTTCCGGTTTGTCAATTATTGGTTCATCAACATTTTCATCAATTCAATTTACGGAATCAATTACATTTCCAGCCTCCTTAACAGAAATTGGTGAAAAGTGTTTTATGTATTCAAATATTCCTTTAATAATATTTCCAGAAGAATCATTTTTACAAAAAATTGGGGCACATGCTTTTGATTCCACACAGATTGGTGGAACATTTAAATTTCCTTCGAATTTACAACTTGTTGATGAATATTGTTTTTATAATTCATCTATTGCATCAATTTCTTTTGAAAAACCATCACATGAAACTTATTTACAAATAGGTGATTATGCTTTTACTTATTCTTTACTAAGTTGTGAAATTAAATTTCCTTCTTCATTGCAGCATATTGGTAAATATTGTTTTGATAATTTGTCAATTTATTCGATTTCTTTTGAAAATTCATTTGAAAATTCGAAATTATTTTTAGAAAAAAATGCATTTTCTAATTGTTTAAAATTATCTGGTGATGTAGCATTTCCTTCTTCTTTATCATTTATTGGTGGTTATTGCTTTGAAGGAACAAACATTTCTTCAATTTCATTTCCTTCTGATTCAAAACTTTTTGTAATAAGTGAATTTGCTTTTTGTAAAATTAAATTTACAAAACCAATTCTTTTTCCATCTTCACTGGGACAAATTATAATATATGGTTTTTATAATACGACAATCCCATCAATAGAATTCCAACCTAATTCTAAACTTTTTTCTATTCAAGATAGTGCATTTGAAAATTCTGTATTTACTGTTGATTTTAATATCAATTTTCCTGCTTCTCTACGAACAATAGGGCCTAATTCATTTAAGAATTCCAATATTCGCTCTATCACTTTCCCAAGAGATTCACAATTATTTAATATTGAGAACTCTGCTTTTCAAGATTCTAACTTAAGTGGTGAAATTAATTTTCCTGCTTCATTAAGTGAAATCATTAATTTTGCTTTTAGTAATATTAAAATTTCTTCTATTAATTTTCCAGAAGATACTAAAATTATAAACATTGGACAATCTGCTTTTGCATATTCAACAATCTCTGGAAATTTAAAGATTCCTTCGTCACTAAAAGTAATTAATGATTATGCTTTTAGAGGAACATTAATAACTTCAATTGAATTTTCTATTGGTTCAAATTTACAAAATATAGGCAAAGGTGCATTCATTGAAACAAAATTAACTGGTAGTATTGATTTTCCTCTAAGTATTATTGAAATTTGCGATGAAAGTTTTACTGGATTAAATATTTCTTCCATTTCTTTTAGTGAAAAGTATTATCTAAAAAGTTCACTTAATTACATAGGGCTTAGTGCTTTCGAAAATTCAGCATTAAGTTGTAGTATTTCTTTTCCATCAAGTTTAAGTATTATTGATGGTTATTGTTTTGCAAACACAAATATTAAAGAAATTGAATTTCAAACAAATAGTAATTTAATTCTTGCTATAGGATGTTTTTATCAATGTAAAAATCTTGTTATCCCTTTTGGTGATATTACTGCTTTAGAAATAAGAGATAAAGCATTTTATGGATGCACAAGTTTAAAATTTATTAATATATATGGAAATGTATTGATTTGTTATCATGCATTTTATGAATGTTCAAATTTAGAAGAAATTAAAATTGCTTCAAATCAAAATAGAATTATAAATGGTGAGGTATTTTCAAATTGTGACAATTTAAAAACACTTATAATCGGAAGCTCTTTATATTATTCTGAAAATTTTGTTTGTAATTGTAAAAGTTTAGAAACTTTGAGTATTGCTGGAGTAAAAGATATAATCAATTTTTCAATAAGAAATTGTCCAAATCTTAAAGAAGTTACTTTAGATAATGCAACTTATCGTTTTGAATCTGGATTTGTTGATTTTTCTTCACTCGAAAAAGTAAAATTCTTAAATTCTAATATCACTTTCCGACAATATTCATTTAGTAATTGTGCTCTTCTTAAGAATATTATAATTGACAATAATTCATATATTTATAATATTGAATCTTTTGCATTTTATAAATGTCCTTTATTAGAATTTAATTGTTCTAATGTTTTATCTATGGAGTCATATGCATTTCAAGATTCTTGTTATCAAAGTTTCACATTTTTTGTTCCAATTATTCCTTCTTATGTAATTACTGCATCTACATTAAAATATATTAGAATAAGTTCAAGTGTAACAAAAATTAGTCCTCATTTTATAGAACAATGTCCTAATTTTAAATCATTAGAATTTCTTAATCCTGAATCTAATGAAAATAATTTAATTATTGATGATGAAGCATTTTGGAAAATGGATACATTTGAATTAGCTTCAAAACTTCCAGAAAGACTTATTAGTATTGGAAGAGAATCATTTTCGGGGTGCAGTAAAATCACAGGTTCATTATTTATACCTAAACAATTAATTTCAATTGGTTCGAATGCATTTGCAGGTTGTAATGGATTAAATGGAATTTTAGATTTTACAAACTGTGTTAATTTACGAAATATTTCTTCATATGCATTTCTTGGATGTTCTTCTTTAAGTGGTTCATTAGTTTTACCAAAATCTTTAATAGAAATTGGCGCATATGCATTTTCTAATTGTAATTTTGCAGGTCCTTTAATTATACCTAATAATGTACGTATAATTAATCAATATGCATTTGCATTATGTTCATCATTTACAGGTTCTTTAATTATAGGTAATAATGTTGAATATATTGGTGCATATGCATTTTCTGAATGTAGTGGATTTAATGGTCAGCTTGAAATTCATACTAAAATCCTTAAAGAAATAGGTAACAATGCATTTTTCTCATGTTCATCCTTAAAAGGTACATTAAATTTACCAAATACTTTGATGTCGATTGGTGATTTCGCATTCTTTAATTGTCAAGGATTAGATAATAAATTAATTTTACCTGAATCATTAATATATATTGGTGATTCAGCATTTGCATATTGTATTGGATTGACACAAGTATTGCAATTACCTAAGAGTATTTCATATATTGGTAGAAATGCATTTTTACAATGTAAAGGATTTACTAAAATATATTTTAATAAAGAAACATCTAAAAACGAATCAATTATCGTTGGTGATAAAGCATTTGGTAATTTAGCAATAAAATGTTTATCAAATGTACCAGAAACTTGTAAAGGTAATACATCTGATAATAGATGTTATGATTCAACAGGATTTAATATTATTCAAAAAGGCAATTCAAATGTTGCCGAAAGTTGTGAACTTAAAACTACAATAGAAGTTATTATTTGGTTATCAACATTAATTGTTGGCACAGGTATTTTAGGAGTTATTTGGACATTTATTAAGGAATGGTTTGAAAATATATATACTGTTTCGAGACATATTTCAGCATTATTTGCAACAATTCTTACAGGATCAAAAGAAAAATTTGAAAAAGATGAAAATGAAAATGAAACAATACAATTGACAATATCTAAAATACAAAAATATATTAAAAAAGAAGTTAATAATCCAATGTTTAACTTAAGTGAGAAAAAAATGAAATCTTTACTTAAGTCATCATTCAATAAAGTTTGGCAATCTGTTCCATATGATATAGAAACAAATGTTATGAACAATTGTTTCAATGGAATTGATTTTGTATCAATCGAACAAAGAAATAAAAATCTTAGAAGAGAGAAAAGATGTTCATGTCTAAAAAGAATATTAAAAAGAAAACCCAAAGAAAAAAATACAAGTGAAAGTGTAATATCACTTATATAAAATACATCGGCCATAATTTTATTCACATAACGAATATAAATAAAAGAGATAAAGCACATAAAAAAATTTTTAATATTTCATCTAAATAAAATAATAGAAAAATATTATCTAAAAAAAATGTTTCATTTCAAATCTAATAAATTATTTATATTTATCTTCGCCTTCTTCTAACGCCAGGCAACGGATTAATTTGCAATATTCCTAATTCATTATCTTCTTGTTCTTCAGGTTCTCTAAAAGGTTCTATTAAATCGACTGTATTTCTTGTAACAAATCCGCAATCTTCATTTTGTGAATTTAAGTATATTACTATTACACTTATGTTATCTTTTGACCCAAGTGCAAACGCATAATTTTTTAAAGTTACTGCAGCATCTGCAGCTGTTTGACTTTGCCTTACAATCATTCCAGCCATTTCGTCAGTCACAACATCCCATAAACCATCGCAAGCAACAATTAAAGCGAAGTCATCATCATCGACAGTAAATTCGTTCACTTCGGGCTTAACAAATATTCCATCGCCAATCCAAAAGTCGCCCAAAGCTCTTGCGACAGCGAGTTTTCTATTAATTCTTCCTTCGTTGTTAATCATTAATCCGCAATCTCTAAGTCTTTGATATTCAGATCTAATTAAAGGCTTTGAATCGACTGTCATTCTATGTACGGAATTCTTTCTGACTCTAACAACTCTTGAATCACCTACGCCAATAATATAACAATGTTTGTCTCTAAATAAAACGCCAGCAGTTGTACATCCATCAGTAACTTTAATTAATTTTAATTTATCATTAATACGCTTAAAACAATCAGAGAATTCTTTTGCTATTGAATCATCATCAAATTTAATTACTGATTCCATTTCTCTGACAAGACAATTTGATGCTATTGCAGATGATACATTACCTGAATGCCCATCGAATATAGCAAATATAGAATGCCTATTATCATATGATTTTATTGCTACTGAATCTTCCATTGTAGGTCTTTCACCCATTGTAGCTGAATAACCAACGCCATACATTCTATTAGCACTTGAAAGAAAATCAGACAATATATGAAATCGTAATGGCGGCGGCTTTAATGCTGGACCTGACTCATTTCCTAAGAATTCGAACACCTTTAAATTTTGTAATGAACATAATGATCCAAGTATATCTATTAACTTTTGATTAAATTTATTATGACTTAAACATAAGAATTGCACATTAGGAAACAACTTTAAATCAATTTCTGTAATTAAATTATATCCCAAATTAATTGATTTTGCTTCTGGTAAATCACATTTAAATTTCGTAAGTCGATTAAATGAAAAATCTACAAGTGTAAGTGTTTTTGGCAATATTAAATCATCAGGTATATCTTGTAATGCATTATGACTCATTGAGAAAAATTTAAGTGATCTTAAATGACCAATTAACTTTGGTACTGATTGAAAATAATTATTACTTAAATCAAGTGACTTTAGAAAGAAGAAAGAACTCATTGAATTAGGTAATACTGTAAGTTTATTACCTGAAAGAACAAGTGACTTAAGTTGACAAAATGAAAATATACATCGTGGTACAGATTTAAATAAATTACCTGCTGCAAAAATAAAAAGAGTTTTTCGACAATTAGAAAGTGAATGTGGAAGATCTTCAAGTTGATTAAAAGATACATTTAATTCAGTTAAAAAATTACATTCCGCAAAACAATCGGGAAGCTCCCTAAGATTATTCATGGAAACATTTAAAATTCGTAATTGTGGGAAATTAAACGTTTCAATTCTTTCTAAGCGATTACTTGAAACAGAAAAATTATCAATACGAATAGCATTGTTAAGTAAAGAGTTAGGAAGAGAAGTTAACTTATTACAATCAAGAAATATCTTATTAAGTTTAAGAGATGGAGGAAAACAATCAGGAAGCTCTGATATTGAGTTATACGAAAGATTAATTAATGAAACAGATTTAAGTGAAGAAACAAATTTCTCCGAAATTGCACTGATTTGATTATGTGAAAGATCAAGTGCAAGAAGTCTGTCAGGAAGTGCAAAGTCTAAAACACCTGAAATTTGGGATTTAGCTAATGAAAGAGATCGCAAACAATCAATTTCCATGACTTTAAGTGGAAAAGTTGTAAAGTGATTACTATTTAAGTTGAGTGACTGTGCCTTTAAATTGAACGATTTTTTCCATTTATGGAATTCGTTATAGTAAAGATTGAAAACTTTGAACTCTTGTGGTAATTCAAGATTGATGGAATTTAATTTATTTCCAAATAATGATAGTTCTTCAAGTGAAGGAAACTCTCGCAACACTGTTGGAAGGTTGGTAAGATTGTTCCCATCAAGATGTAAAGATTTAAGGGAATTAACAAAAGATGGAATTTCACTTGGAAGATCAAAAAGAGAGCAATGAGTAGCCTTCAATGTCGTAAGGAAAGGTAAGTTTTGGCACCAAATTGACGAGATCTCGAAATGGGGATTATAAGAAACATTAAGAGTTGTAAGTGAAATTGGTAATGAGCAGGTTAAATTTTTTAAAATGTTGGCTGTTAGGTCAAGCGATGTTAGTCTTATAAAAGGAGAAAAAATATGTTTAGGAAAATCTTGAATATGATTTTCAATTAAGTCAAGTATTGTAACGTTTGTGTATTTATTAAGACCGTGGGGTAGGCTTTGGAGCTGACAATTAATAAACCTAGCTTTGGTAATTTTTGGTATCAAATCTTGTTTTACTGGTATCACCTTGACATCCTTTGCATATACATCGAATGAGGTTAGCTGCATATTTTCAAAATAATCATCAGGAAGGCTATCAAGAAAGACAATGTTCATGAAGATGCCAAGGAGCTATGCGGTATTTCGAATAGTTTATTTGAAATTTTGAGTTGCCTTTTTCTAGGAAAAATAACGCTTTCAATTTTGTGAATGGGTACAGTCGCCAAAAATAATCGTGCACAATTACAATTACACCAAATTTTTATATTAGGAGCGATCTAATAGTGTTTTTTTATTCGTTGTTTAGGTTAAATGTAAATAATATTAAAATTTCAACATTATTTCCTATTATTAAATAGATGCAATCTTCTAAAAAAGTTAACCATAGTTAAACCAACATAATTATTTTCTAGCATAGAGATTGTCATGCCGGTAATGCAATTGGAATGGTTATTACGACTCGCTTGAAATTAAAAACGTAAGGCACACAAAAATAAACGTTTATTTTGGTTCTCTGAAAAAAATTGCAGCCACAATGAAGCTTCATACTCATTTTAAATATAATGATTTACTAACAACGCCAACATAACTTTTTAAATATTATATACATCAAAATTTAAAATGAATCTTTATGTTGAAATTTTACCCTTGGATATAGCACTGTAATTTGTGTTCATATCTGGCTTCGAGGATTTGGTTTTAAGTCAAATGTGATTGCATCAGCTTTGTCACTTTCGATACATGAAGGATATGGTTTCAGTCAATCTCCCATCCCGACCGAAGAGAAAAATATTGACTTTTGTCAAGGTCTTCAATGTACTCGATTTTCTGGTTTGCAAATTAGAAAGAAGTGATCAGATTTTGTCCTTTATCATACTATTTGCACATTTACATTCCTGCTGATGTGATGTGACGGTTCGAAAATTGAATAGAAAACGTTTTTTTGTTCACAGAAATCTATGTTAACATTCAATTTCCCCATCGGCTAGACTAAGTATTGGAAGGACTGTATAACAATCTTTAAAAAAAAATACGAACATATTCTGATTGAAATTTCTTTGATTTTTTTAATTCACATTTTTGGTAATATATATCAAAATATAATACCTAAGCACTAAACCTAAACGAATTCGTTAGTTTTTTCACTTTTGCATAAGTGTTCCACCGTCAGCATTGAAATTTGGGTTGGGTTTACCATTTGGCAAATTTGGTGCTGATCGCAATTGGAAATTCAATTTGATGGATTTTGATAGCCGGTTTTTGAATTGGATTAACGGTATTACGGTCAAATTTTGTGAATTAAACGAAATGCTTTTCAACAGTGACAACGGTTGTACCGCACAATTGAAATAAAAGTAACATAATAACAATGGTTGCCTGCAACTTTGCTTTTGTCATTCAAATCATATCAATCATAGCAAGTATTTTAGGTATTGTTTGCGGAATTTACAATATCTTCGATCATTTTACAGTTGGTGGACTTATCTTAAGTATATTTACAATCATATTCTGCTTAATGCTTATTTTAGTTGAAGTCCATATCTTCAAATTTTTCATGTATTTTGCATTCATCATCACCTTCTGGGGAAAGGGAATTATGTACTTATTTATGGGATTTTTCATATTTTCAAAAAGTTCAACATTTGCAATCGTTGTTGCAGTAATCTTCTGGTGCTTGTTCGTTCTTTGTGTTATTTCGTTCTTCTTTGCAAAAGGTTCATCAGCCCCTCTTCTCCAAAAAGGTGAACCACCATCATTTGACTTATCATCCGCAGATTTTTATGGAGGAGAAAGTGGTGGCAAAAAAGAATCCAAGAAATCAAAGAGTGGAGTCGAAGATAACAAGGATTCTGATTATTATAAAGAAGATCCAGAAAATTAATCATCAATAAAACCATTTTTCATCTTTCCTGAAGTATTGTTGAAAGTCTAAACCTTAGTGAATAACTACATTTAAGTCTTTTTGATTTTTTAAAAAATTGGATACATCACTAGGTTTCCAAACTCTCTTTATATTTTTGACATTATTTATCGCTTAATTTTTTGTAATTATTTCTGAATTAATATATTTTTTGCAGGAAGGAAAATGATTTGATTTACTTGATCAATTCATGGACTTGATATTTTCTATGAGATTTATCAAAATATTCCCTTAACGTGCTAATTTTTGACCGTTTAAAATCTGGTTGCAAGGCAAATAGATAAATCTATCGTTACATATTTTGTAAAATTTACAATTTGTAAATCTAAAAAAAAAAAAATTACAATTTTTTAATAATTATATATAATTTAATTGCTTTTTGAGTCTAATATTTTCTTGTGTTTCTTCTTTAATTTTAACTTTTAATTCATTTAAATCTTTCTTTTTAGAATCAATAACCAAAAACAAACCTTTTGCATGGTTTTGATCTTTGGATAACTTTTCATCTTCCTCTTTTTTAAGTAAATCATATTGCCTTTGAAGATTTTCAATTTCTTTTTGTAAATATTTAATATCATTTTTCCTGCTTTGGATTAAAGATCTCAGTTTTTGTTCCTTTGTATTCACGCTTGATGTAGGTGAAAATGTGGTGCTTTCGTTTTCTTCTTTATTTAGCGTTGGTGGAGGAGAATTTAAAGTCATTTTAAAGACTTTTATTTGTGTTTGTAGATTTTCGTTTTGCTTTTGGAGAATGGAATGATAGGACAAGAACTGAAACATTGAAAAGAAAAGTTCTGGATGCACTTTGTTACTTTGAATTTCATCCTTTAAATCCGAAAATTCTCTTGGTAATAAAGATAATAAAATTTTCTGCTGGGTTTTCGAATCAGGCATTTCTTTGAAAGTAGTGTTGTTTTGTTTCTTTAAGATATTTAACATTTTGTTTTCTTTAATCTTTTTTGGCATTGAACTTATTAGAGTAGCTATTTCTTTTTCTTGCTTTGATTTCTCAAGTGAATATAAAAGGAAGTATCTGAGTTCTCTTTCTTTTTGATATCTATTTAAAAAGGCTTGAATTTTTGTGTTTTCCATTTTTATGTACGTTTACATTAATTTTTTTTTTTCTAAATTAAGTTTGCAAACAAAAAAACTTCCAGAATTTGCTATAGCCCTTAAGAACAGGGTTAATGAAAGAAATTCAAGTAAGAAAGTGTTTAATGGTGAAAACTGGAATCAATTGCCCTCAAATATATCACCTATCAAACCACAATCATTTTTTCAAAAACAAGGTAATACATCACCTAAAGAATTACAATCCATGAATGAAATGTTTGATGAAAGTTCTCATATTTCTCAGATTGAACAAAAAAATGAAGAAATATCTGATTTAAGGTTCATTAAAAACCTTAAAGAAAGCATCAAAGGATTAAAAAAAGAAAACCTGATTTTAGAGACCCGAAGTGACTCTGAAATAACTCAATTAAGAATAAAATTGAAAGAACAAAAGGCAAAAAATGCAAATCTTAAACAAGAAATTGAAAACTCGCATAACAAAATCAAAGAACTTCAAGAGCTGCTTTCATCAAAAGAAAAAATAATTAAAAAAATGAAAGATGAAATTAATTATCTATTAGAAGATTATCAAAAAATTGTAGACACCATGAAAATCCAATCAAAAAAATATTTACAGGCACAGTCAAAAGTTGCTGAGCTTGAAACAGAACTTCAAGAACAATACAAAAGAATTGTTGAATTAAGGAACGTATCTACTTACTATCGTGCCAAGGCAGATGAAAACCTTCACATCAGAAAGCAAAATTCCAATTCTATAAACGAAAGTCATTCACCAAAAATTAATTACTTCCACAAAAATAATCAGCAAAAAGAAAACCCTAGAAAAAACGAAATACCATCTGCTATGAAAGATAACATTGTATTTGGACAAGTTCAAGCAATTCCAATGAATAATATCAAAGCAATGAGTAATGATGAACTTACAGAAGAAATAGAAAATTTAACGTCAATTGCTGAGTCAAAAGAGTGGAAGTTAAGAAGAATTTATATAAGGAAAGGAAACATTTATCAAATAAATCAAGAAAAAGAAAAGCTTGAAGACGAAATTGATGAACTCACGAGAAAGATTTCAAAATTAAAACTTGAGTATAAGCAAAGAGGTCTTTCATAAAGTAATTTAGAGTATGTGTAAATAAAAGAAATATATTTTTACTAATTTTAGGTTTGATTTTTTATAAATGGGCATACTCATCTTTTGAACGCCTATTGCATATTCTAACAGCTACATCTATAATAATTGATGCACCAAGAATTGAAAATCCAATTGCATATCTAACAGAATCCTTTGCATCACCACCAAGTTCTTCTATACAACGCTTTGTTCTTGTTGCTTCTTTGTTTTTACATTCGAATGTAGTATTTGTAGTATAGCAACTTGAATCATCTAAACAAAAGAAACACCCAGTATCTTCAAGGCAACGCAAGCAATTTGTTGTTCCTGTGATACAAGTAGCCTCAAGAATTGATGAAAGAATGTATAAGAACATTTGTGCCACTTTTTGATACTTTCATCGTTTTGCGTAAAGCTTTGAAAATTGGTCACTTAAGTGACCTACACGTGTAGGTTTCGGAAGCTTTGTCTTACCTAAATAATTATATAATCTTAAGAAAGGAAAATTCTAAGTTTTAAGCGGAACCAATATTTTACTAATTTTCATTTTAAACAATTTTTTTGTTCTACCCATTTAAAATCTACTACATATGAATCATTGTTGAAATCCTTAGTAAGTGGTAAAACCTAAAAAAGTTATTGTTGGATATTTTACTGAACTAGATATATTTAAAGATGAGTATTTGAATAATTTTCGAGTAATTCAACAATGGAATTGTAATTGCTTTGACGTGCTTTATTGAGTGCTGTTTGAAACATTTTAAATAATTACCAAATTTAGAAAAATTACATCAAATTTAAGATTTAAAATATAAAGATTTAAATTAAATATCTTTTATATTAATATCAATTCCTTTGACTTGAAGAAGAGTTTGGACAATTTCATAATTATTTTTTATTACTGCTTGAATTAATGCTGTTCGAAACAAATAAAATAATTTCCAATTAAATATATAAAATTGTATTTAGAATTATTAAACATTATTATGAATAATAAAATATCAGTAGCATTAACATGAATATTTTCTTGTGAAATAAGTAATTTTACAATTTCTGAGTGACCATTCATTGATGCATAAACAAGTGGTGTCAAAAAATTTAAATATATTTTCCAAATTAAAATGATAAATTTCAAGCATCTAAACTAAACAATATTTAAAAATAAGAAATATTTTTTTTGTTTATATTAATTCCTTTTAGATTTAATAACACTCTAACAATTTCAATATGACCATTTTTTGATGCACTCGAAATCGCCGTTTCAATTGATAAAATAAAATTTTATATTATTTATAAAAATACGAAATAATTAAAATTAAGATAAAATCAAATAATTAAACATCAGGTAAGTTAATATCAATTTCTTTTCGTTCTAAAAGCATTTTAACTATTTCAATATTTCCATATCTAGATGCTAAAATAAGTGCTGTTTCAAATTATTTTCATAATTTCCATATAAAATTTTAAAATTTCAATTAATTTATTTAAACTTTAATAATTAATATTAAATATTAATCATATTAATATCATTTGTATTTTTTTGAAGAAACTGTTTGACAAAGAATGAATTTCCATATTTTATTGCTGCTTTAAAAAGTTCTGAATCCCCTTTCATTCCTTCTTCTTGAAGAAAAGAAAAAATTTCAAAGTTATTAAAATTTAGACATGCAATTCCGAACACAGTTAAATCCCTAAGTTCTGAAGATTCATCATCATAAAAATAATGAAAAATATCATTTCGATGAAACTTAATTGCTGTTTCATATGTATCTTTAAATGATGAATGATTTTGTTCACATAAATGTACGATTTCAATGTTTCCGCCAGCAACTGCATATTTGCCTGTGTTATCTACTTTTGCACCATTCATAAGTAAATATTTAAAACATTTAATTGAACCAAAAAATGCTGCGTAATCAATTAATGTAACACCTCTTTGATTAACAAAATCACATCTTTCATAAAGTGATGGTTCGATTCTTTGATTAAAATCGAAATTATTTTGTGATGATATTTCTTGAAGTTTTTCTACTTCATCATTTCGAATTATTTTTGCAATTGCATTTGGATTATGTCCTTCTTTAATGAATTGTTTGTGTAAATTCCAATCATCTTTTGAAAGTTCTTCGATATTTGATATAAAGTGGCTGGAAAAAGGTAAAGAAGAATTATAATTTTTTTCATTTCTTTGGTAATGCTCAAAATATAATGTTTTTTTGTTTTTAATAATATTCATATCAATCAATTGTTTTTGAATCATTTTTTCAAGGATATAATATGATTCTTGTGAATCAATTTCTAGAATATATTTTAGAAAAATTTCCATGATCGAAAAAATTGTGATTTTTTCTTCTTGTTTTTGAACTTCATTTAAATAATCAAAATATATTTCCATATTATTTCCCTTGGATAAGAATGCAGAGTATATTAATTTACAAATCATTAAATGAAAAGTATATGGGAGATCTGGATCAAATAAATCATAGGCTAGCTTCGCTAATTCTTTAAAATTTGTTTCGCTTATAGTAAATACGAGTTTTTCCAAAGTTTTTAAACAATTCATTTTTGTGATATGAAAAACCGTTTTAATTTGCTTCTGAATATGTTAAATTTAACATAATATCAACCGTAGAATAATTCATAATTTTTTTATTGATATTGATACAAAAATGTCAATAAAAAATTAAGTAAGTCATAAACGAAGATAACTTTTCATATATATTATTTTTTCGAATTTAATTTCATCATTATAATTTTTTATAAAAATAATTTTAGCTATAAAATTTTTTATTAAAAAAATATTTGGTGTGGGGAAAAGTGCATTTGCCCCTTATTTTTTTTATCTTAAAACAAAAGACTCAATTTTTGATAGACATGAAATACATAGGAGATGATGGATGAATAAATTTTTAACTTATAAATTAATTCATTGACTGTAGTTATAGATATTAATAGAACATCTAATAATAAAAATAATTTAATATTTCAAATTTATTCGAAAGATACACGTTCTACAAATATAATCGCATTAAGATGGGTATTTTTGAGAATCCTTTAAAGGATTTTACATAAAAGACATGAAAAACGAAAAATTAGAAAAATAAAAACATTTTTTATTCATTACTTATTTGCATAAATTTTGGTTCATAATCTATGAAAGCCTTTTCATCTTTTATTTTTTCGAAGATAATATTTTTTGTTCTTAAACTTGACAGCTTCTTTGGCATTTTCCTTGCCACGTCTATGATTACATTTATATCAATGTGATCATAAAATTCATGATCATTGGAGAAATCGAATACACCTCCTCCATTTTTAATCATTAGAGGAACATAAAACAACAAAATGATAGCAGCAGTAAAGAACAAGAAAAACTTTTTATCAGGATTTGCTGCTAAAGATGAATCGAAAAATCGTTTTACGATTTCGCTTTTGTTAAAACATTTCTTGAAAAATGCTTTTAATTCATCATGCATAGTTTCTGGATCAATAATTTTCTTTAACCCAATAAATTTAGTTGTTCCAGGATGAACATTTTCGATGATCATTCTTACTCGTTCTGAAAAAAATTTATAATTTTCTTTTAAGTTGATAAGAAATAGCGAATCTTTTTCCGATAATTTCATAAAGAAAAAAAGCATAAATGATGAAGCCTCTTTAAGATCGAGTTTCTTTCCATCTTTTGTCGTAACTTCATTGGTTTCTTTGTCAATGGGAAAGATAAAGAATACATCTAAAAGAAAAAGAAGTATTTTGAAGTATTCACTGTGATTCCATATGTCTCTATCAATAAGTAAATAAATTCCAATAATATTCATTACAAAATCTAAACGATCTTTATCAATGTTAAACTCAGATTTAATATTTTCGTGTATTCCTTTAAGTGTTTTGAGATAAATTTCTTTTTGTCTTGAAATTAATAAATTTTGTAAATTTTGAAATTTGTCATACTTTTCAAGATTATTAAGATCAATGACTGCTCTTTCTTCAAGCGTTGAATCAATTGGATAAAGTGATACTAGAAATGGCCATATAATATATCTTGAATTATCATCTAAGCCCCTCTTAAAACACCACTTAACAACATCATTACCATTTTGAAGACGTCCACTTTCATCAAAGTGAATATCTGAAAGTAAAATTGGTGGAAGGCTTTGTTTGATTCCAAGAGAATTGAGAACTCGCCAATAGTTTGTCATTGACACGAAACGATACGAATGGATGCAGTTTTTAGGAAATGTTAATGAGGAAGAAGACGAATTATTTGAAGAAGTAATACCAATTGATTCATTTTTATTGATGTAAAAAGCTTGATTTTCATGAACAAGGTAAGAGAATAATTGTGTTACAGCTAGGTTTCCAAACATATTAAATTTTATTTTTGGAAATATTGTATAATCCTTGAATAAAATGTTGATGATCGTAGATTTGGGATTGCTTGAAATAATTTCAATTACCTCAACTTGGTGTAGCAAGATGGTGAAAGAATAATTTCCTGGGTATAAATCTGATGTATTTGCATTAACAATATTTGGCGTCCACAACAAATAATATAATGAATGATCATGAATCATTAACAATGTTCCAATAGCGAATTCTCCAGGTGTCATTTCAATTTCGACATTAGTCCAAAATGAATAAATGTCACCAGAGAATTCCATAAATTGGATGATCGTTTTTTTTACTATCGTAGAAGTTATAAAAAAGTGTACAAATCCAAAAACGCCTAATTGAGAATGAACGTTAAATAATATTCTTAACTTTACTTTGTCATTTTTGTGAGATTAATTGATTGGAACCATCCGATGTGTAGCGCTTTTTGAATAAAAAACGATACTACATTTTTTCAGTAATTAACCGCATTATTTTCAATGTTCAAGATCTCCAACTTGGATGAGTCATGTCACCAGTGACATGATGCTCTCAATGAATGGTCATGTAACATTCGTTTCTTTCAAAGCTGCTGAATGACCATGTCACATTATGGAGGAAGAAGAATTTACGAATACCAATGAGGAGTGTCAACAAGAAATTATTCAAGATCCTGTTGAAGATGAACACATGCGTTTAGGTGGGTACCCACCCTTAAAGACAATCGCTAAACTTTTGGTAGGACCTCTCATATCACAATTGCTTACATCAGTTGATGGTCTTGCTAATTCTATATGGGTTTCCAAATTCATAGGCGAAATTGGTTTGACAGCCATGTCTCAAGCCTATATTTTTGAAAATGCAATTCAGGCCTTTGGATCCTTTGCAAACACAGCTTCCAACACTAAAATTTCATATCTCCTTAGTCGTGATAACTATTCTTCTGCTGCACAAGTTATTGCCGATATAATCCGTGTATTATTTTTAATTGGTCTCATTATTCCTGCCATTTTTATTCCACTTTCCAAGTATATTATGTCATGGCTTGGCGCAGGTGCTGATGTATTACAAATGTCATTTATTTATACCATTCCTTTATTATCATGTACATTCACATCAGAACTTTATTATTTTTGCTGTGGTATTCTCCAAGCCGAAGGCCGTTCATGGCTTTACACCATTGTCCAAATCATTTCTCTTGTTGTAAGTACCTGTCTTTTCGATCCATTATTTTTATCCACAATTAAACATGTCTATGGTGGTGCTCTTTCCACCGCATTATCCGAAGGACTTCCTGGAATTGTGTTATTTATACTTGTTTTTGTGCATAAATTTTCTGTCAAGCCAACGTTTCGAGGGTTTATTAATAAATTCGATAAGGCAACGATTGGGGCCTTAGGTACTGGTGCGTCGTCTCTTGGCCTTAATTTGTCTGTCACAATTCCAGCGATTTTTATCCAAAAGTTTGTTGCTACTGCTGCATCAAACATCGGATCATATAATACTGTTATGGCAATATGGAACGCATACACACGACTATTCCAAGTAACCATGTGTGTACCAAATGCAATCAACGCCGCATATCTTCCATCTGCTTCATATGCATTTGGTAAACGTAAAATCAAGCGCGTTTTCCAACTAACATTTCATGCAGTTTGGATTGCTGCTGCATGGGGCGCATTGGTTACCTTTGTTGTAAGTGTCTTTCCACGCGATGTCGCAAAGCTTTGGAGTACTGATAATGAATTCCTTGATTGGTCAGAAAAGATTTTGACTGTTTGCTTTTACACGATAATACTTGCGTCGATAAAATTTATTGTAATTAGTTATTTGCAGGTGACACAAATGGTAATAACAGCCGTTGTGTTATCTGTGGTAACTGAGTTAGTTCCGTTGCCTTGTTTCGCCGCATTGTTACATTACACGGGAAAGAAAGACGACCCAAGAAGAATATTCTTTGCATACATTTGTAATGATATATTAGCAATTGTTGTATGTTGTATTGTCGCGTTGCCGCAAATGATAAAGTTATATAGAAAGAGAAATGACAACGATGAAGAGAATGAAATGAAAGAGTTATGAGTAAACATTCAATTGAATTGTTGGATGAAATCGAAAAATTTGGTCATAAAAATATGCAACAAATTGTTCTGCATAAACTCAATTCAAATTTAATGGCACTTTTTATCATTTGGTGTGGTTACGCTCCTCATAACAATTGTTTTAACAAGAACAATAAAAAATTAGTGCGAAGTACGTCATGGAACCGTACTTACAACATTTCCATCATTTCGATGGATGTGAACTGAAATGATTGAGGCTTTTTGTAAGCTGTTTTCAAAGGCGTGCCCCAAGTAATTCATAAAAAAATAAACCGAAAGCAAAACCAATTTTTGAAAGTCATTTCTATGTGAATTGTCGGGCGGATATCAAAATTCAAAACACTTTGAAATATTCAATCCCGCGCCCTTAAGTTTTACCTGTATGAGCATTGACGCCACACATCAAAGTTCGGAGAACGAACCTGTGGCCAACCTATCCGATGCTGAGGTGTTGTCAATGCATTCAACATCTGGTTTGTCAATTTCTTCTCTAATCAATGATTCAAAATTATCTAGCTCAAATACCAAGCAAACGAATGCAATAGCCAAACAACCAATTAATTTACTAAATAATTTTATTAATAATCCAACAGCATCATCAAATGATGAACAAAATAAAGAAACAAATCCTATTGTAAGAAGAAAAATAATTCAGCAACCAATTGTCAGACGAAGAGTTGTTCAACCTGTTGTTGAAGAAAAACCAAAACCAACTAAATCCGTTAATATAATGCCATTACCATCTATTCCAATTCAGTCGAATTTTACACCACAACTTGCACCGCCAGAACCATATATTCAAAGCCAGCCAATATTACGGCCTTTTTCTCCAACATTTTATCAACCAAATTTTGCGTTTAATAATACATATTATCCTCAACAAATATATCCTGTATATCCTCAGTACGTTCCAATTCCCCAGCAGCATGTTACAATTCCAAAACCAATGATCCAACAAAATTCTTTTCCACAACCATTTGTAATTCCATTAAATTCAGATGAAATGTTTGTGCCAGATGCATACCCAATAATAAAAGATGGTAAGCAAATATACCTTAGGTGTGTTTGTGATGAACATCATTTAGAAGGATTATTAATACAGTGCAAAAAATGCAAAAATTACTTACATGCAATGTGTGTAAACGAGTACAAACAGCGAACAGCATATAATTGTCCTTATTGTTCTAAGAAAAAGATACGTTGTAAATGTAATCGTAATACTCTTTATAATGAACCCTTAATTCAATGTACAAGATGTAAAATGTGGGTTCATAAGTCATGTGAAAAACTTGATTTTGGGGCTAACCCAAAGAACTTTTCTTGTTGGAGCTGTGGACAAAACACTTACGAAATTCCATATGTCACTTTTGATGAAAAAGACGTTTCTGTGCCAAACGGTTATGTAACGGTTGATTTTGACAGAACGGAACTTATCAATTCAATTCCAAACGGTTATTTTTCGCAACTCGTGACTGAAGAAATTGGGAAATCACAAATTCATTTTAGATTAACATTAGAAAAATATTTTCATATTTTTGCCTCTTTATTATTTGATCAAGCGCATGAATTTTGGAAAGTTTTTAATAATACATTTTGTAAATTGCTTAATTGTGAAAGACAAGTCTTATTAAATGCAATTGACATTTTAGCGACGAAACTTATTTATAATGAAAATTTATCTAATGAAACAGATCCAAATAATGATAGTTTTACATACACAGAATCCATCGAAAAACTTTTAAACTCAACACAAATTCCACGAATTGAAAAAGAGCCAAATCAAGTTGAAATATATAAAGGCGAAGACGGACATATTCATTCATCTGTCCAAGTGGAAGATGGCACATTAATATGTCTTCTTCCTGGGGTTTTAATGCATACAGATGAAGTACAATGTGAAGATGGAATTCCACTTTCATGTTTAGTAGTAACAGATAGTAGTGTTGTCATTGATACATCGAATACAAGTTTTTCATTCACTCCTTATTTTAGAAGGAGTTTTCATTTTAATTGCATTGTAAGATTAATTCGTGTTAATGATGAAATAAGTGTTGGGTTATTTGCAACAAGAATGAAAGGACCTTTAAATGAAGAGAAGTCAAGAAGAGGATTTGCTATACAAAAGGATAGTGAAATAATTCTTCCTTTTGATGGCGATATTCCATATCCATTACCAAAATGTGAATGGAAAGAAAAAAGAAGAAAAGTGAAAACAATAATCGAAATTAAAGATGATCCCGAATATAAAACGAGTATGCAAACAAGATCTTCTACTAAGAAGAAGAACAAATCTGATGATAACTTGATGATAAATATTTCAAGAAAACATGAATTAGCATCTAATATGACATTATTAGGTACATTTGTTAATGATAGTGTACCTGTAATTCCATTCATTCTGTTGCCTGATGATGAATCTGTACAAAAGTTTAAAGAAAAACAAGAAAAAGGAAAATTGAGAGGCAAAAAAATTAGTAAGTATACAAGTATCCTCGCTTAATAAATTGTTTAAATATATTAAATAAAAATTTATGTGAATGTTATGTTATAACTTCTATATATTACTTCTTGATGAAAAACATTTTGATATTAATTCAGAATAATTTGTTGATTTAAAAATAACAACAAAGGAAAATTGATATGACATGTGATGTGCAAAATCTAAGATTTGGTCATGCAACCCCAATTTGCTGAACAACTCGTTGCATGTTACACTCAATTAAGAGCAGGTATCCCTGGGCTTGTTGAACAAGCTAGTTTACAATTAATTGAGCTTTACAAAATTCCTTCTATTGTAAATGATCTTTTATTTATTTCTTTAAATAATACAGATCCTATTCTTAGATATTATTCTATTGTTGCATTGGATCAAGTAATTACAAAAAATATTGATCAATATAATGAAGATCAATTTAAT
This sequence comes from Histomonas meleagridis, assembly GCF_020186115.1. NCBI lineage: Eukaryota > Parabasalia > Tritrichomonadida > Dientamoebidae > Histomonas > Histomonas meleagridis. Next base: position 47,808 of record NW_027150850.1, read on the forward strand.
TTTATCAAGTCCAACATAATCCAAATCTTACAAAAAGAAACAGTTGATCAAAATCGCTGTTATTTGTTTAGTAGTGGCACAGAAATTGTTAGGAAGCCTAATATTGGATTTCCAGAATTGTTAAATTTAGCAATTTGTTTTTTGACAGATCAAAGCACAGCTGGAATTGGCCTTGCATCATGGTCTATGTTTCTTGAGACCAATGCAGTTGATGAAGCCTTATTACAACAAGTAATTCAACCATTAGTTCAATGTATTCTTCAAGCAATGAATAGTCCTGACCAAGTTTTACGATTTCGTTCGATTAGTTTAATATTTTCTATCATTCAAAGTGGTCTTTTTAAACAACTTTTCAGTGTATTTCCACAACTACTTGAATCTCTTAAAATCGAATGTCAAAAAAGTGTTCTTGAATATGGAGATCAACAAGAAGTCTTTCGTATATATGAGTTAATATGTTTTTTATTTTATTTTGTCCCTGAGATTTCTGCTGATCTTGAGTTTTATTATACATTTTCCAGGCAAATTGTTTTTAATCATGAATTACCTCCATATGTTCGTGAATGTGCTCTTCAATTTTTCATAACTATTCTTGAAATTGAGCCAAATTCATTAGAAAAGGAATTAACAAACATTACTAATGAAGTCATCCAAATATTATATACGAAATGTAAACTTGATCCAGAAGAATTTCAACCATTTTGGGAAGATCATTTTATTTCTGATTTAGCATCAGAAGAAAATTATAATGATTCATTATTCTTTCAATTATATGATTTTATAGTATCACAAATTCAAAATAATGATTTAGTAGGCTTTCGTGTAGGTATAGTATGTTTTACTTATATGATTGAAACAGCGGGTGAATTATTAGAAAGTAACATTGATGAAATTAATAATATAATATCAGCCGGGATGCAAATTAATGATCCATATGTATATAATGATTTTTGTATATTTATATCAAGTCTAAGTGAAGATGCACCAATGTGTTTAAAGCTTCATTTTAATACACTTATTGAATCATTTTTAAATCATTCATCTTATTCAAGTGCATTACTTGCACTTGAAAATATCCTTCATAATTCTAATGAACCATTACAAAATGTTTTTCAAATTGTTTCTGCGCTTGTTTCATTAATGAATAAAGATAATTCTGATTTGATACTTCCATGTATATCAAATGCGATATATAAATATGAAGGGATTAATGAAGAGCTATATACTTCAATAAGAAAAATACTTACGGATTTATTAAATGCAAATATATCATTACCAAAAGTTTATGAATGTTTTAGTAAATGTGTAAAAATTGCACCAAGACTTATCATTGAAGATATACCATCATTTTTATCTATAATGTCATCAAATTTAGTTCAAGAATATGATTCTGATACATTAATAACTATAGCATGTTCTGTTATGTTACTTATCCAATATCTTCCAATATCAATACAACCATTTATATTACCATTTTTTGAGTTTTTCTTTAATTTCATCTCAAATACTAAAAATAACACAGAAGAAGAAAAAGATCCTATTAATAAAGCAAGAGGTGAATCACTTAAATGTCTTGCAAGTATTGCTTCAACATATCCACAACAATTTTCTAATCAAATACAAATATTAATTCAATATATAATCGAATTACTTTCACAAGAAGATGAAGTTAGTCAAAAAATTGGTTCTGAAACACTTGAATATTTATGTCCAGCATTATCACATATCCCAATATCATATAATGCTATTATTGATTCAATTCTTAATGTTATCGAAAATACTGTTGAAGAAGAAGTCGAAATTATTGTAAGTTTATTCATATCGCTTTCATGTCTACTTGTAGAAGTTGGAGATAAACTTGATATAGCAATAATCGAAAAACTTAATTCATTTTATGTCGAATGTTTAACATGTCATGTAAGTTCTATTACTAGTAATGGTAAAACGATATCACAATATTATCAAGCACCATTATGTTATTCATTACAAAGTTTTATTCTTGGCGGATGTTTTGTAAAATGTTCGAATCCAAATTTATTAATTCAAGCATTAGTTAATTATATGAATTCTCCAAAGAAAAAAGTTATGCAAAGTTATTCCATTATGGCACTTGCGCGTATATGTTTTGTATCACCACAAACATTAAATGAATTTGCGCCTATTATCATACAGACGACATTAAAGATATTAACGCAAACCAAAAATCTCACTGATCAAATGCGTAATACATATTATGCTTCTTTAATGTATTTAATGATAATTTATACGCAATTATTTGATCAACAACAAATTTTATTGTTAAAGAATTTAATTGAATCTGATTTAGCATCTAATTATTTATTATTAAGACAGACAGCTGCTTTAGATTGGATTATTATTGTTGTACTCTTTGGAGCTCCTTCAACTGGTGAACAAATGGAACATGTTTTATCATTGTTACCGCCTGATCCAGATGATGAAGGAATACCAATTTTCTCGAAATGTTTATGGCAATTATATAATACAAATCAACAAATAATTGGAAAACATTTGGGAAAATTCGTTTGTACAATTATGGCTGTACCAACTTGGCTGAAAAGAATGATTCCGGATGAGCAAATGAACCTTTGGAAACAAATTGTTAAATCATTTGGATTAGATAATATCATGGAAATGATGCAATACAATCAAGCAAATGTAAGCAAAATACAACAAAGTATAATAAATTAATAAATATTTTTAATATAATAAAATTACTTTTTTTCTAAATTTGTAAATGTTTTCCAATTTTAAAACTCCATTTGACACTATCATTCAAATTCCATCTGACAGCGGTTGATTGATCGTCCTCTCTAAATTCGGCATTTTTTCATATGACTTTTTGAATATGAAACCTCCGCAATTTTTGATTCAGTTTTACAACCCATGTCATGGCTTTTTGGTAAGAAAAACAGAACCATTTCACCAAAACCACATGAAAATATACCTGCTCACCATCAGATGTATTTGGGTCATTTCCAAGTAATTGAAGATAAATTGCCTATTAAAATTCCACTCAAATCAATAACAATAACAGGAGAACAACGTGGCACCATCATAGATCTTCAAACTACCCAATCTTTTACAACAGAATCTGAAATTCCAGAATTAATTTATTCTTTTCCAAATGATAATCAAATTTGCACGTACAAAACCGAGTTTATTGTAGGCGACAAAGTTGTTCCCTTAAAACTTGAAGATAAAGGGAATGCACAAGCAACTTATCGTGAAGCTGTTAATACCGGTCATTTCGCATTTATTGTGCAACACCGTAATAATGGCTATAGCAACTTTTGTCTTGGTAATGTTCCTGCTGGTGTTGATGTTAAAGTTATCATTAATTCCGCATTTGAAGGAACTCTTGAAGATCCTCGAACTATTCTTTTTAAATTCCCAATTCAATCAAGCATTTTAAATCATATTGATTTTGATTTTAAACTTCGAATTCAACAACCAGTGCACATTTCAAATGTTTCAGTAAATTGTTCTGAATTTGAATTCATCAAAAGCTCTCCAAATCAAGGAATTCTCCATATCAAATCCTCACCAGACAATTCCACTAAGGATTCATATTTCATCAAAACACATCTTGAAACAGAATTTCAAAGCGTTGCATATCAAGCCAATAATTCTTCAGCTATTATTTTTGTTCCAAATATTGATATTATTCCCAAATCCACAAATGAAATTATCTTTTTCATTGATTGTAGTGGTTCTATGTCAGGTAGTCGAATTAATAACGCTAAGCGATGTTTACAATTATTTATTCGTTCTCTTCCAATGAATTGTAGTTTTAATATAATACGTTTTGGCTCCAAATATCAAACATTATTTGAAAATTCATTACCATATAATCAAGAAAACTTCGAAAGTGCACTTAATTGTGTACAAAATATGAAAGCAGATTTAGGCGGAACAAATATTTATTCACCTTTAGAATATGTTCTTAAACTACCAACTAATAATCAACGACAACTATTAATTTTAACTGATGGAGAAATCGATGATCCATTAAAAATTTATCAATTATTAAAGGAAAACTATACAATGAATCGATGCTTTACAATTGGGTTTGGGAGTGGTGCAGATTTAGGAACTATTTCAATAATGGCTTCTATCACATCAGGACAATCAGTTTTTATTAATGATGGCGAAGACTTATCAATGAAAATTATTCCATTATTAAATTTGTCAATATCAAATTCGATAACTAACATAAATGTTCATGTAGAAAACCAAAACAATTTCGAAGTTGTACCATTTCCAATACCTATAACATTACCTAAAACTTCACGAGTTTTGTATATTAATACTAAAATTAATAATGACTTTGTACTTGTTAATGGGAATTATAATGATTCCGACAATGACTTTATGATTAAAGTAGAGAATTGGGATACGAATTGCATTTATCCTTTATTTGCTTATCAAATGATTCGTAACTTAGAACTAAACAATGAGAATAAGGAAAAGTGCATCAAATTATCAATTGAAAGCGGTGTAATTTCAAAGTTTACTGCTTATGTCGGACTAATAGAATATAAATTACCATCGCAGTTATGCGCATATCGGAATGACGTAAATTCATCAAATGTCATTCCATCTATGGACTTGGATTTGGATTTTGAAGTTGGTAATGTTTATTCTGATTATCGAGACTTTTCGGATGACGAAAGTAGTGAAGAAGATCACTCACAACTAATGAAATATGAGAATGAGAAAAATTCATTCGATTTTATGGATATTGTAAAACTACAACAAATCGAAGGATATTGGGAAAAGAATCAGAAAATTTTGGAATTTGCTGGTTTGCAAGAATATCCAACTTTAACTGAAATAAAGAACTGTGAGGGGATGGACAGAGTAATATCAACTGTTTTGGCCGTGGCTGTGCTAAGGAAAAAGGCACTAGAGAAAAGGGACTCATGGCAACTAATTGAGACAAAGGCATTGAATTGGCTCAAAGGTATCAATAATGATATTAATTGGGACGAAATAATTAATAGATATATATTATGAGTAATTAAGAAAATTATTTTAAATAAATTATCATATTTACTAGTAAATATGTCACCAAATTTTATGTGTTATGAAGCGAAATTCTTTAAATTAAATGGGAATTAAATTGTTTTTACTATGATGTAACATTTATAAATGATATTGTTTATATGAAGGAACTTACGAACACAATACTGGTCAGATCATGCAAATTAATTAATTATAATGAAGTTTTAGATAGATTTAAATTATTGTAACACAAATCTTACAAGATTACAATTATTATTGAAATCTAACACATACGAGAAATCTTATTGTTAATTAACCAATTTAATCACATGAAGAAGATGAAAATTTTATATTTTTGTAAATTACATAAATTCAAATCATATTACTTCTCTAATCTTTGCAAATAATATTGAAATCAAGTCAAAACAAGAAAATATCAAATTTATAAAACATTTATTAATTTTTTTATAATTATTTTATTCACAATATTATAATTCTATTTAATAGCCATATTCACTTTGTGTGTTCCAATCTTTTTTATTAGGTTCAATGAGTATTAATTCCCTCGAATCCATTCCAATTATGCTTTGTTCATCATTTTCCTCCATTCCAACGAGAGTTTTTCCTTTATATGTATTCATTACAATTCCAATAGTTCCTGTTTGGTGTTTCAACAGTATCTCCAACGTAAATTCTTTTATTATTTCGATCTCTGCATGAATTATCGTTTTTACGTATTCGTTTAATATTTTTTGGATCAATTTCATAATCAATAATTTTGTTATCGAAAGTCATAACATAAAGGCAGTCATCTGTACACTGTGGAGAAGCGGTAATAATATATATTGAACCATCTAATGTTTCAATTATATCACCGGCTCTATATAACATAACTGGATTTGTAAATGAATGATCAGTTTGATTTTCTGTTTCGGTTTGAATAACATTGGATCTATGTGGAATGTTTGCTGTAAAAGGTGTTTCAATTGGTTGAAAATCAGAGAAATGGCCAGAAATTGGAATAGGAAGTGGAACCGCTGTAACTGTGTCTTCTTGGATATCTACTACTTTAAAATATAAGCCCTGATACATATAATTATTAATATTTATAACATCTCCAATATTTACACTGGATTTTTGAAACGTTGTAGGATTAGGTTGAAAAGCGCTGTGGTTATTGGTTTGGTTTGTTGATTCCATTTAGTTATTTCCTGTGATAAATAATGATCCCTTTCTTGTCGCTAAAAAGTGTCATCTATTATATCAACAAAAATGGTATAACTTACTTTGTAATAATAATAAAAAGCTTTTATTTTGTTTATTTGATGCAACAAGCAAAAGGCATCTAAAACTTCAAAAATATTTTTTTACAAATTATGTCTAGATATCAATAATGATATTACTCGAAAATTTACGAGAAAAAAAAAAAAACTAATGATAGTTTCAAGGATCTTTTATAAACTTTTTAAGTTGAGCCATTGGAACATATAATAATATTGAACGAATGATCCATGTTTGCTGTTGAAGTGAAAATTGCCATTCGCCAGTTTCATTTGAAACAGTTACTGTATTTTGAGTTGAAGAAGATTCACTAATAGTCTTCATTAATTCTGATCCTTCAAATTGAGATTCAGCAACCCTGTAACGAACCGTGTTTAGACCCACATTATTTTCTAATAGGAAGGTAACATGAAACGTATCAGAAGCTCCCAAAGGTAATGGAGGAATATCACTTGTATATATACCAACCATATTTGGTGCATCTGGAACATTCTTCTTGATTTTTACATCAAAAAATGCATGGGCTCCCATGTCATTTAGTGAAAGAACTCCATGCCAAAAAAAGTTTTTGTCCGTCATGATATTTTGAGCTCACTCGGGGTGCCCTGGATGAAAGTACGTTACAAATAAAGTAAAGTACTCATTTTTCGGGGAAAAAAACGAACTCTTTGTAACATTTCTTTTGAATTTTCAACCGATAATTCACTTTTTGAAAGCATTTCACCCACTTCTTTCAGCGTTTTTTTAGGCAAAGCAACTTGTTAATTAATAATCACTAATACACATGTAATATTAACCAATTTTTTAATGAAAATCACTATAAACTATTTTATAAAAAGAAAATAAATATTTAGATAAATTATATATTTACATATTTAATAAGGTGTTAACGCCTGTATATTACTTACTAATTGTCTTACGCTTATCATATTACTAATCCAAGGAGCATTTCTTGCGCTATATTTACACAATTGTTCGAACTTTGCCCAATACAAAACAATTCTTTTTGCAATTAGTTTCATTATTTCTCTTCCATTAACAAAATCGCAAAAACGTTTTATTTGCATATCCGAAATTTCCTTTAAAATCTTTGTATGTTTTTCCTTAAAATCATTTGCTATATTTTTTAATTCGTTTTCAGAAACGTTAATTTTCAATGGCGAATCCGAACTTTCAAGTTTGGGAAATGCCTTTTTCACGACATTTAACAAATTACCAAAACCAGAAACTAATTGCATCTCAACAAACGAAGCAGTTTTTTCGGTAATTTTTTGTTCATACACATTAAAAAGAACTGTTTTATTATTATTTTTAACTTCGCTTAATTTTGACGCTATATGATAATAATTATTAATTAAGAAAATTAATTTTAATTCTTCACTTTGGAAATTATTAGCTGACTTTTCGATTAAAGTAATTATTTCATCATTTAAATTTAATAAATTTTGATTAATCAAATCAAATATTGATTCATCTTGAATTAATATTAATGAGAAACATAAATCAGAAAATCGTTGTACAAAAGAAGCGACTTTAAAATAATCATTAAACATTGAAGCATCACAAGCTTTAATTATGTTAATATTATTTAAAATAATTAATTTGAATTTATCAGATAATTTAAATTGTAAAGTGTTTAAATGTGTTTCTAATCGATTTAAGTTATCTAATGTAATGAATTCTTTTTGTTTATTTATAATTCTTAATAAAAGTATAATACAAATTGGATCAGTGATTTTGATTAATAAATTATTCATAAATGCATCTAAATATTTAAATGTCGATGAAAAAATGTTCGAAATTATCTCTTTCTCTTCGAAAAATACCGAAGAAAAATTATATTCCGAAATTACAGTGTCAATTAATGTTTGATAAAATGATCTTAATAATAACTCAACAGGATAAATCTCATTACCAAATGGTTGTGGTGGTGACATTATTTCATTTAATATTTTGATCCTTTCACCAATGCTAAAAAATGTGGTTGAATCAGCTGATAAAACTTTGGATGAAAAAAATCCTTTTTGAATAAATGGTGCTATTGTTTCATTATTTGTTGAGATGGGATTCATTTGGCGGATAATACGCTGTGAAAGTAACTTAAAGTTCGCATGATATATTCGTGACATTATCGATGTGTAATATTGCCGAATTGATTGTTCGAAATCAGGTGAATTATTCTTGAGAAAACTATAAAGATATTGGGATTTAAGTAGAATGGTTTGAATGGCAACTTGCTCAGTATCATAATGATCACGTAATTCATTGATTCTGGTAATTAGCCATTGTCGGATATTATCTGAAGCCTTAAGTTTGAGAGTATTAAGTACCTCTTGAACTTCCTGGCAAGAATGTGAATGTTTGGCTATGTCAGAACGAGAAAACTCGAGTTTAGATTGGAGTTCTCTAACATATTCAATATAATTAGGTCCGACTTCACCATTAAGAATATGATTTATAAATTGCCTGGAAACAGAAATGTTATTGGTAAAAAATCCAAGTTGGTTTTCAAGATTTTTTCGATTACTTAGTTTTATGGTAATTGTTTGTGACTTTGCTTGTAAGGCAAAAATATCTGATGAAAGCTGGCCAATGGAATCCTTGAATAACATCAGAACATTTTCCATTGCTTCAAGAGAAGAATCACAAACTTTAATTTCTTTACAAAGAGTTTTAGTTGCCTCCACTTGCTTAACATAGTCACCTACTGAATCTTTTTCTGCAATTGCTAGTTCCTTTGAAATGGTACTGCTATAATTTTGAAGATCAACACCAACTTCTAAAACTTCACGAACAGATGGTTCATTTGCAAAGCGTTCAATATCTTGTTCCATTTCATCAAAGTTTATATCCTGAGATGACAAAACAAGATTTTCATTTTGGGTCTCACCCATTTGTTTTAACGGTTGTGTTCCAAACCAAAAATGAAAAAACACTTTTAATGATATACATCTTCTTTAACTCTAAGCCGAAAATAAAATGATTAGAAGAAGAAAAGGTGTGAAATACTCATTCCTGCGAGGTACTATTCAACATATTTTTGATGATATTATATATAAACTCGTTTCGAAAATTTCGCCATAGTTATACTGGGATGATATGAGAACCAGTCATTAAAAATATTATATAATATATGTACATAATTTTTTAATATAAATGCTAAATAATATTCATGATAAGTCAAGATAAATTTATTTATTTTTTCATTTTTAAAAGTGACAACATCCCACTTTTGTATGGTTTATTTTGATTATGGTCGTACCGATAGGCAACGATGAACAACGATATAAACCGATAGGAGGACGATAGATGATCTATCTTTTTTAGGAAGATAAATAATATTTCTTGATTATTTCAAAGCCTTTCGAAAGATATTATGCATAAAAAATCAATTAATTGATATAAATCGTCAAAAGTTTTCACGAAAAAAATGGTAAAATATCAAAAAATTAAATTTCTCAAATCATCAATTTTTTTATAAATTCTTGAAAAAAATCTTTCTTTTCTTTTAAATTCAGACAATTTTTTAAAAATTGTTTTGTGAATTTTTTTATATAAAATATGTTTTTATAGATACATTTTATGTTATCATGATTTCTGTTTCTTGGTTTGAAATCAATTTTACCTTGAGAAAAAATTATTTGAACTTTTCACCTCAATTTTGGATACAAATGACTTATTACCTTAAAAAAATCATTATTAATAGCATTAATTTTTCTTAATAGTTGGCAACATTAGTTTTACTATTAATAATATGAGGGCAGAAATTCGAAAATATTTTTTTCTTTAATCTTATTTTTAATTTCATCTATCGATAAGTGAAAATGCTTTGCGTCTAAGTGTAACGGAGAATCAATAATTTGGCATTTCAAAATAATATTTGGAAATTATTTAAAATATTTATTTTAAATAAAAATTAACAATTTAAAATGACTTGCACAAATTAGCTAAATAAATTTTACATTAAATTCAAAATAGAATGTCAATAAAGAAAAATTAAATGTTTTTGGTTTAGTCAAGCGCATCTAGATGTTTCATTATATTTACGATAATTTGTTTATTTCATTCACCAACTTCACCAGCAATTATGAATTCATCAAGCATTGCATACGCTTGATTGAAATGTGCTCGTAAATCTATTTCACGAACTTTTTTAAAGTATCTACCCATGATTTCGACAAAAAGATGGAATGTTTCGAGAATAGCATCAACGCACATGCATATAAACAAGGCAGCGTATTGACGGTAAATGATTTGTAAAATTTATATTCAAGAACATTGGTAAGATTTACTGTTCTTCTCCAAACGATGGAGTTAACTACTTTTTATCAATTTATGTTAATATGAAATATTTTTTTGTCTGATATAATATGTATGTTAATAACTTGATGTGCATGTGAACATGTTCATGTGATAGTAAAATTATTAACAGTTTTTAATAGATCAACATCGTATTATTTTTCAAGCAGTTAGGTTTTTTATGTTATTCATTATTTATATAAATAGTGTCTTATAAGCATAACACTTTAATGTTAAAGAAGTATAATATCGCTATTTGTATAATTTATCATTTGAACATTGAAGAATATAAATGATTCAAAATCCCATAACTAATCTTCATAAAAGCATTGCTCAATATCATTTCGGGGGAAAAAAAAAAAAAATTACAAATTTAGAAAAATTTATTTATTTTGTTTTTTTGCAGGTGGCGCAGGTATATCTAAGTTATAAAATTTCAAAGTTTTAATAGACTTTTCCACTTTTGCTCTTAAATCACTTTCTTTTCTTTTTAATACCACAATTTTCAATTTATATTTATTAATTTGTTCGTTAAATTCTTTCATCCGTATTCTTTATTGGCACTTTATTTTTTAGCAACTGATTAAAACACGATTTTTGTTTTCAGAATATTTGTTGTGAATTCTTAATTTCAATTGACTATACCTTCATCGGAATACATATCATTTAATTCATATAATTTTTGTTGGTTAATTTCATCTTCGATTTCGAACATTTTAATTTTTTCTTTATTATTATTACCGATAATTCTTAAGATATTCAAAGTTGAACATAATTGTTTAACATTTTGTTTCCCTTCTCTTTGTGCGTCTTGAATAATTTTATTCAATTTTAAGTCATCAATTTGATTTTGTATTTCTTCGATTTCTTCTTTAATTTCATTAATATTTCTCATCAATTCATTAATTTGTTCTTGTTTTATTTAAAAAACATCAATTTTAAGTTATTTTCTTGCTTGCATATTATTATTTAGATGTATCTAAGCATAACTTATATTATAATCTGGGTTAACATATTAAGATATAAAATTATTAGATATCAAGAATAAATTCTTTAAAGAAAAAAAACATCACTTCTTAACAAAAAAAAATCATTTTTATAAACATAGAAAATATTTAATATAGATTAAAAACTCTATTTTCTTTAATCACTTTCATCAATTTCTTCTAATTTTATGTCTTCATCATCGTTTTGTTCCTCTTCTTCAAGTTCTTTTTCTAATTTTTTGATTTCTTCATCTTCTTTCCTATCATCTTCTTGGATTTCTTTTTCTAATTTCTTTATTTCTTCATCATCTTCAAACATATCATTTGATTTATGAACTGCATCTTTCATCTTTTTCATAAATTCCTTTTGATCTTCATCCAATTCTTTTAATTCTTTTTCTTCAAACTCTTTGGTCTCTTTCTCTGATTGAATTTGTCGCTGTATTGCGGCTTTCCGTTTTCGAAATTCACTAATCAACAATTTGACAATTACCATTCCGGCCGTAAGGATCATTGGTATTTTCTTCTCTAGTGCAGAGAGTTGATGAACTTCCTTAGAGAAAGTATAGTAATAGGAATCTTGATTTGTTCTGTTGAATATTGATAAGTGAATGGAATTTTGTGAAATGAACTCGGCTGAATATGTTGAATCTTCCTTCCATTTTCCAACAGCATTCAAGTGAGGAAACAGTTTTGAGTAGAATTCAAATTCTGCTATCTTTTCGCTAGAATCCCTTTCAGTAAATTCAAATATGGCATTTCCTGTAAAGATAGCTTTGAAAAAGAATTGCCCTTCTGTTGAGTTCATAAACACATCGACCGTATTTGCAGAATCTCCTTCTAAAAAGAAAATATCGAAATTTTCTTTAAAGCATTTCTCTGTTTTTGCAGGGCAATGAAGCTTCTCAACATCCCACTTACCTAAAATATAACGGCGTACATTAATATATGAATCTGCTTTTATTAAAGCAAAAAACCAAAAAAACATTTAATCTTTAATTCACAAACACAGTTAATATTTTCACAGCAAACAAAAAATTGGCATTTTATTGTATTTATAAATAAACAAAATTATAATATTTCTAACTACTTGAAGATGCAAAATCAGCAAATACATTCTTCTTTTTCTTAGCTTTTTGATCAGACGAACTATCGCTTGAAGCAAAATCGGCGAAAACATCTTTTTTCGTTTCGTTTTGCTCACTATCAGTTGACGCGAATTGATCAAAAACATTTTTTTCTTTTGATTTCGCTTTACTTGTGCTATCAGAGGCGAACATGTCAAAAACATTTTTCTTTTTATTGGAAGAGTCATCAGAAGAAGCGAATTGATCAAAAATGTTATTTTTCTTATTTGTTTTCTTGGATTCGCTATCAGAAGACGTAAATTGCTCAAAAACATTTTTCGTTTTCGCTTCGTTTGTGCTGTCTGATGCAAATTGATCCAAAACACTGTTTTTCTTATTTTTCTTTTTGGTAAATGAGTCACTTGGCGATGCGAATTGTTCGAATGCATTACTTTTCTTCGCTGCTTTGCTTGTGCTATTTGTTGATTCAAAAATATCAAATTTTATGTTTTTATTAGATGAATTATCTGTTTTTTGTTCGCTTGAATTGGATTCATCTGTTTTAGCTTCTGATTGCTTCATGTCCATACTTTTATTACTGATGAAACTTGTTTTTTGTGAATGTGTTTTTTGTGTTTCATTAAATTCTGAGTTTGAATTTGAAGATTTAGATTTATCGGATTTGGATTCGATGAAAGAAGTGTCATACTCATACTCTGATTCTTCTTCGCTTTTGTTGTAAACAAGTGGTTCAATATTGTGAGTTATGGCAATTTTATTCAAATTTGTTGGCTCATTAAATTTTTTAAAATTAATAAAAATAAGACAAAACGCCCAATAACATATAATGCAAATAAGAGCATCATGAACAGCTACTGTCTTTTGATAAATGAAATTGTTACTTTGATGGTTATTATTATATGGAAATCCTTGAAAAATACTTGTATTTGTAGTATCACTCATTGCTTGCATCAAAAAATACAAACACTGTCTGTGTTTTATGGCTCTTGTTAGATATATCAAAGAAAAAGAAATAAAACAAATTATTATTGCTGTAAAAAAATATACATACAAACTTGATACCATACGCCTGGATGAAAAATAACTTACACATGCAAAAAGTAATGCAAAAGATGAAATTAATAAAAGAACAGAAAGGATGAAGTATTTAGTTCCAGCAATATAACTCCAATAATTGTCCCAGTAGTTAAAAACAAGGTAAAATGAATAGCAAAGAATTGGTAGTGTATGAAACTTCTTCCATATTTGTTGAATAGTTTGGAACAATGGTAGAAAGCAGAAGAGGATTTAACGGCTTTTTAATGTTGACTTTTTGTTTGTGCGTATCGTTCGTTTATCAGGATCACTTTTGATAGAAATTGAAAGTAAGGGTACCCTCATCTCACTTTTTCATATAAAATAATCAATAAATTTGTAAATTAAACAAATTTACTTATCGCAACCCAGAATTAGTTACACCTTCAAAAAACCCCAGCTCGGCTTCATTCAACCACTCTCTAGTTGGCACAATTTCAAAGCCACTGGGTTTGTATCATTTTTGTGAATGTGAAATAGATTTTCCACAGATATTCTAACATTGAATCAATCTTTGAATGACAAACTCTTAAACATTTTCAAATTTCCAAAAACAAAAAAGAAATTAAACAAAGTTTATTTATTTTACGGTTTTAATTTTTCTTTATCTGATTTTATCACCATTGCCTCTCTTACTTGCAAATTTCTATCATAAGTTTCAGTATCCAATTGAAGCATATTAAAATCGTCAGCCATTTTCATAACAAACTCAATCATTTCGTTGTTTACATCTTTAACATCATTAACCTGAAACTGAAATCGAGCTATGAATCTCCCTTCTTCTCTCGTTTCAAATCTGTTCATGTCATTCATATCGATTGCTACAATTGAATTTGGATGTTTTTGCTCATAATCTTTAATTAATTCAATAAAAGGTATTTTTGATGGCCCAAAATCTGTAAAAATTGTTTTGTTTAATCCTTCAATTTTTTCTTCGTTAAGATTATATTCTTTGTATTCTCTCATAATTGAATTTCGATATGAGAAAATTGCTGTGTTTTTCATTAATGGCTCACATAAAAGTTCAAAGGTTATAACATCTTTTTTGCCTAAAATTTTGTCGTAAAGAATACCTAAAATATCACGACATTTCTGAAATTGGATACGAACAATTCCTCCTGTATAATATGTACGCCCAGTTATATATGTATGATACATATGATTGGTAACTTTAAAGAATGTTTCTGGTACAATCATGAAATAATTACGCATTAATGTTCTAAATTGTTTTGAAAGTTCTTCAACTTTTTTTTGTAAAATATTACCTCCAACAATATAAACCAAAATATACAATAGAATGATTAACCCAACAATTATTTCTCTGATTCCAAGAAGTTTAATTAAAGAAATAATTATCGGTTTTTTAGGGATTGTGGTTGGTTTTGGTTCTTTTTCAATGCTTTCTGGGTTGTCATCAAAAGGAAGTTGTTCTTCATCACATGATGATATAATAAAAAATAAAAAGATTGCTTGAACAAACATATTTATGAAATGTGACACGAAATAACGATCAAACGAAAACGTTTAACATATCATGAAGCAGGAAATATGTGTGAAGGAGCTTGAAAGCTTGAAATTCGGCGCCTAATTTTTATATTCCTTAAATTTTTATTAAAAATATAAGTTTATATTGGTATTTTGAGGAAAGCAGCTTCAATTCTCTCAGATATATTAACTTCTTCAAGTAATTCTAAGTTTGAAATTTCATTTGCAAGTTCTGAAAATTCTCCTTCCTTAAAGAAATGGTAAAATCTGTCAAGTTTTACATTTGGATCTATTCCTTCTTGACTCAATTTCCATGGAACAATTTGATCTTGTT
The DNA here is from genome assembly GCF_020186115.1 of Histomonas meleagridis. NCBI lineage: Eukaryota > Parabasalia > Tritrichomonadida > Dientamoebidae > Histomonas > Histomonas meleagridis. The sequence goes on from NW_027150850.1 coordinate 63,380, forward strand.
CGTTGGATCGTGAACTTTCACAATTAATTCCCCATGCAGACACAAGAGCAGTTCCTCCAACACGCAAAACTCTACATATTTCTTTAAGGCATTTAATCCGATGATCTTTAGAAGGAAAATGATGTATCACGTGAATACATATGACGTGATCAAATGTGTTGTCTTGAAATGGAAGCATAAGTCCATTTCCACAGATTTCAGATGTGATTGAATTTGGATGTTGTTCATGTGAAAATTTGCATTGTTCAAAAATTGGATCAATACCAATGTCAATTATTTTATTGTTTATGCTAAGGTATCTCCCAGTACCACACCCTATATCAAGGATCATTGAATTAGGTGGTAATGAAAAAATAAACTGTTCTATTGTTTTCCAACGATCATATTTGTTATTAGCGTAATGTGTACATAATGACTTGTATGGTCTAAAAACAAATTTTTCTTCGATTTCCTCTGAGGTTTTATTCATTATGTCATTTTTTAATTTATTCAATGTCTATTCTTTTTGAAACAAAATATATGACAGTAATTTTTATCAAAAGTTGATGTGATGTGAAAAATTCGTTAATTAATGAGGGTTCAAAATACCTTTCTTGCTGTTTCCCCAGAGACATTTGGTGATCCAAGTCTTAATTACAAAGGAAAAGTTATCCTTCCTGAATTAATTCTTCATTTTATTGAGAAAAATAATATACAAAAGCCAATTCTATTATTTTCAATCAAAAATCCAATCACAAACCAAGAAGTAGCTGCAGGTGTTGAATCCTTTAATTCAGATGTTGTTTCATGTGTTATACCCAAGTGGATGATGGAAACGATTAACATTGAAGAAAATGATAAAGTAATTGTTTCTCTTGTAGATTTACCTCCTGCAGAATCATTGACACTTCAACCATTAACAAATGAATTTCCATCTGCAGTTCAAACAGTTCTTCAAGTTGCACTTCGACCTTTTCCTTGCCTAACAATTGGTTCCATTCTCCCTCTTTCAATATTCAACAAAATACATCAAGTTAAAGTACTTTATGTGGAACCTCCAAAGATGGCGTCAACATTTAATGTTGATGTAAATCTCGAAATGATTCCTTCTCCAGATAAGATCCAGGAATTTTTAACTCATAATTGGGGAGAAGAAGAAGATTGTTATGAACCAAAAAGTAAAGCCCCAAATAAATTCATTGGAAAACCACACTCTCTTCGTTGATAATATAAGTTTTAGTAAGCGGATTTTTTATTTTTAATAAAATTTATTTTGAATAATTTTCCTTTTCCAAATACAATATGTCTGTTTTAACTTTAAATAAGTTGTTAGTGATTATCAATCAGAAAGTAATGATCAAAGAAATTATTTTTATGTTCACATAAATTTTAAACATTTTCATAACAAACATATATAAACTTTAAAAAATGTTGTGGTTTCTAAAAATTGGAGGATGTTCAAAGGAGATTTTCATCATTGATGCAGATATTTACTGTTTTATTCACAAAAATTTATTTAGTGATGATATAATAAAATAAATAATTCAAATATATGCACAATTAAAATAATCAATTATGTTTTTATTTGAGATTGAGTTAAAAGTTGTAAATTAAAAAAATTATTTTCCTTATGGTACTAATTTCTTTTATTCTTATCTTCTTTGTTATGATTTATCATTCTCAGTGTTTAATGGAAATTAAATTTTCCGAAATAAATAAAATCAAAAAAAATGATTATATTGGAAAAATACCTGATAGTGTTATCATTTGGTATGGAGTTTATAAAATTGGAAAAGATGCATTTAACTCATGGAAAGAATTAACAAATGTTACAATATGGCATTCTACAAAAATTATTGGGGAAGGTGCCTTTAGAAACTGTATTAACTTAAAAACCATTTTCTTTGGTAAACAGATTGTTTTCATCGGAAATTATGCATTTCAAAACTGTGTTTCTTTAGAAAATATCATCCTATCTGATTCCATTCAAGAAATCGGTAAAGAAGCATTTGAAACTTGTTCAAGTGCTAAAAATATTTTGATCGGAAAAAATGTTAAGGAAATAGGAGATTTGACATTTGCTTTTTGTGTATCAATTAAACATATGATAATACCAAATTCAGTTCAAAAAATAGGTGTTGGACTTTTTAAAGAATGTAGAGAATTGATATCAATTGATATTGGATGTAGCATTAAAAAAATTGATAATTTAATGTTTGCAGAATGTTGGGAATTATTAGAGGTTAAAATTCCTTTCTTGGTTAAAGGTATATGTAGTCAAGCCTTTATTAACTGCATTAAGTTAAATAAGATTAAAATTGGCATATCAGTATCAGAAATTGCATTTGATGCATTTAAGGGATGCAAATCTTTAGCTTTCTTTGAAGTAGATCAATATAATGAAGATTTTTTATGTTATGAAAATGATGGAGTTTTATATGCCAAAGATCATATATTTTTACAACGCTTTCCACCAGGGAAAAAAGTTGAAAATTATACTATTCATCAAAATGTAAAATTAATTTCTCCTTTTTGTTTTCTTGACTGCATATATATAAAATTTATTCATCTGAACGATAAAATATGGGTGATAGGTAATTTCGCATTTAAAGGGTGTATTAATTTATTACAAATATTATTACCACATTCAACAAGATCAATTGGTGTTTCATCATTTGAAAATTGTGTAAAATTACATACAGTTCAATTTGGTAATAATACTGATATGATTAACTCATTTGCATTTTATAAATGTTATTCACTAAAGTGCATTTATTATTTAGGTGACAAAGAACCAGCAATACTTAATAACTCATTTTTAGAAATAAATATATCTACAATAATTGTGAAGCCTTCATACACAAGTGAAAAGTTTGGAAACTTTAGTGTCTTCAAAGGTGATTCATTTGAAGATTGTCCACCAATATCAACTGATTAAAAACCAAATATATATTTATATATATTTGAAATAATTTTGTTATTTATATAATAAATAACATATAAATCCAATAAACTTTTTCCAATACTCAAAATATATTTTTAATTTCACGACAATAATATACAAATAAACAAATTATTTATTCAGCATATGTTCATTAACAGTATTTAACTCAAAACAAAATTTATATAATTCAAATGAATCTATTCGCAGATCCGACCTCAGTCCATTCTTCTCTTGTCATACAAAACGAAGGGAAACATTCTGAAGAAGCGAATATTGAACCACCGACCCAAGTTGCGAATTCGCCTGCTGCCTCTCTACATTTTGGCAATATAACGTTTGGTTTTATGTTATTTGGCGCAACTTTTTCCACTTCGATTTTTAATCTATTTCTAAATCCTTTTAAATTTGATAATCCGCCTCCAGTTACAATTGATTTCCAGAGAACATTTTGATACTCTTCTGGTGTAGCATTAATTGCGTCTTTAATTAATTCTTGTAAAGGTGTTTCTTCTTCCCAATAAAAATTCGATATATAATTCATTTCGTTTTCTAAATCAATTGGAACTTTTCCGGGCATAAAATATATGTTATCAAGAATTGTTGTGTTTTCTGTAGGAACATCAAACTTTAAATTCGATTTTATCATGTCAATTAATAGATCCATACGACAAAATTGTAATTGACTTTCTGTAATGAAAGCATTCGGATCAATGATTTCGCGATGTGTATGGATGTTTTTACCATGGTCAGTAAGCATACGATATAATAAAAATGAGAGATCTTTGCCACCATATGTATGAATGCGTATCCCACTGCGATATGGATGTCCTTCTATTATTGGAACAGCTCGAAGACAACTCCACCCAAAGTCAACAACGAGACCTGTATGAATGCCATGGGAATAGCATGTAAGTGACGAGTCATGTTGGAAGCCTAGACGTGGATGGTATCCAAAATCAAAGGCTATTTCGGCAAGATGATTTTGTTTGTCTTCAAGTGCTTTGGCATTTTGTGTGTTGCAAATGGCTACTGTAGGTTGAGAAAATAGAACTGACCAATTAGTTGGTTCAATTTCTCCAAAACAATATGAATAGGTCCAATCTAAAAAAGTGGTAAGACCTTCAGAATTTTCATCTTCCATGGGTTTTATTTCAAGACCTGCAACACATTTAGTAAGCCATTCTTTTTCAAACTGATATTGAATATCCCCATTTTCTAAACTTTGAACTGCATACCAGGATGGTGGAGCATATAAGGGGTAAAGATCGCCTGCATATCCAAGCTTAACTGAAGCTGATCCTATATCATAAACTAATGCTTGATTGGTATTTTTTACTAAGTTCATGAGTTGAAGTGAGGATGGAAAAAAAATTGGCAATAATTTTTGTATATTTTTATTTTTGGCAAAATAGAACAAATGCTACTTTGTTTTACTCATTCATCTGTCTTTCATTTTAATTGCTGAAATGATAGGAAATTGATAAAAAAGTTGAAGGAATTAGAATTAGTTATATGCCAAATTGAGATGATGATAAACAACATATTTAAAAAGCTGAAACATACTGAACAATATTACACTTATTGAAGCTCATGCATGAATGCAAACATGAAATATAGGCAAATATACTTATCTACTTTAACAAATTTATACATACCAATCAAAAAAATGATCATTTTAATTTTATTCATATTAATTAATGAAAAATATAGATCAAATGCAAGTTGTCGCCTTTTGCCTCTTAAGCAACCGCAAATATAGAAAAACATGAATATCAACGTTTTTTCGAGTTAACTAGATGTGAAATTATGAAATAAAATTGTTTCTCCGATATAAATTATATATTGCTTTTAATGGTTTTATGATATCATAATTTATTAAAATGATTTCATCTTCATAATTTTTTATATAAATAATTTTAACCTTGAAATTTTTTATTAAAAAAAATATTTGGTGTGTAAAAAAGTGCATCTATCCCTATAATAATCATAAAATTTATATAATTTTGATGATGCAAGATGTGATAATAGTATATTATGGGATACTGTCACTGCATTTTAGGTTGGAGCTCTTTAAGGGTAATTTTTATTCAAAATTCAATCAAACCATTCCAACCTAAAGTAAAGTTACTGTAACATTCGAATAACAATCGCGATTATCAGTATGTCCCGACATTTGCTGACTTCGATATATCTAAACACTTTTGAAAAAGATTATTAAGGACAGCCCTTAAGAAAAATTGGTAAATAGTGCAACAAATTTGGAAAAAGTTACAAATTTTTCCCCTATTCTAAAAGTAATTTAACTATTTCTGTATGACCATTCCAAGATGCAAATATAAATGCTGTTTTAAATTGTTTTAATATTTTCCAAATATTATTTTGAAATATCATATTATTTAAAAATACTTTAAATAAAACAAATAAATATCTTTAGCATTAATATCAATTCCTTCTTGTTCAAGAAGTAGTTTAACTATTTCTGTATAACCTTTTTCAGATTCATAAATTAGTGCTGTATTAAATAATTTAAATAATTTCCAAATATTATTTTGAAATATAAAATTATTAAAATAAATTTCAAATAAAACAAATAAAAATTTTTAGCACTAATATCAATTCCTTTTCGCTTTAAAATGTATGTAACTAGTTCAATATTTGAAAATGAAGCAAAAACTAAATTATTTACTGGAAGTTGATTATTTTTATGGAAATATTTTACAAGAAAAATATTTTCAATTTTTGCTTCTTCATTAATGATATTTTCATTAATTTTCATTCCTTCTTTTTCTAAATATGTAAAAATTTCATAATTAAAATATGAAATGCATTTTTCTCCTAATTTTTTTAATTTATTAATATCTTCAATTTTATTTTCATAAAAATATTTAAAGATCTCATTATGATGAAACATAATTGCTGTTTCATATGCACCTTCAAATGATGAATTATTTTGTTCACATATATGAATAATTTCTTCATTTCCACCTGCAACAGCGTATTTACCTGTTTTTTCTACATTAGCACCATTCATAAGTAAATATTTAAAACATTTAACTGATGAAAAAAACGCTGCATAATCAATTAATGCAATATTTCTTTGATTAATAAATGAACATCTTTCATAAAGTGATGGTTCAATTGTTTGATTAAAATCAAAATTATCTCGTGATGATATTTCTTGAAGATTTTATTAATGGAGAAAATGTTTCTTTAATTGATTATGCATCATTTTTTTCTTCTATTAAATGTTTTAAACATTTACTTATGAATGGTTCTAAAATAGATAACACAGGTAAATATGCAGTTGCATGTGGAAATGAAGAAATTATCCATTTATGTGAACGAAATCATTCATCATTTGAAGATGCATATGAAGCAGCAATTATATTTCATCATAATTATATCTTTAAATATCTTTATGAAAATAAATTAGAAGAAAAATCAGATAATGATTTGATAGTTTATTGTATTAACAGTGGAAATTATGAAGTTCTTTCATTTTTAGAAGAAAAAGGAATGATAATTAATGAAAATAATATTAATGAGACAGCAAAGATTGGAAACTTATATTTTATTAAACATTTTCTCAAAAATACAAAAATTCCAAAAAATATTTTAATTTTTGGTATGGAATCAAGTAATGTTGAACTTGTCAAATATATTTGAACAAAATGGAATTGATATTAATGCTAAAAGTATTTATTTTAATAATTTAAAATTTAAAAAAAAAATATTTTGGAAATTATTTAAATTTTTTATGACAGCACTTACATTAGCATCTGAAAAAAGTTATACAGAAATAGTTGAATTACTAAAAGGTCTAATTAAATCGGTTTCAATGACACATCATAAATTTTATAAAATACCTTATCTTTTCGCATGTTGAAGTTTTTTCATTAACAAACAACTATTGATATCAATGTGTTTGTTGTTCCCTGTATTTCTTAGATTCTTTGCTTTATTGGTTCGAGTTCTTTTTTCTTTTTTTTCAACTTTTCGATCTCATCATCCAATCTCTCTGAGCAAATTTGTTTTCGTTTTCTTATTCTTACGTACTAATAAATTGTTGTTCGAAAAAAACGATACAATAGTAATTGTGAGTACTTTGTCAGTTTATTTAATCAGATCTACCAGACCTCTGAATTTTCACTGTTGTAAAACCGAAGAACAACAACGGTTATATTGCGGTAGCTAAAAATGTCTACACCACCACCACCACCTCCCCCACCTCCCCCACCGCCTCCTCCTCCTCCCCCACCTCCCCCAGCACCAACAGCTCAAAAGAAGGTATTAAAATTCAAGACAAATGATAAATTCCAAAAAATGATGGACAATGCTCCACATGCTACAGGAGCAGGAGAACCAACTGTCTCAAGTGGCCCTGATATTCCACCACCACCTCCCCCACCTCCACTTACTGAAGAAAATCAAGAAGAAGGAACACAAAATCAATCATGGACAATTGAACAAATGGAAGCTGCAGCTAAACAGAATGACTGGAAACTTCAAGCAGATATTGGGTTTTACCATTTTCTCAAAGATTTTTCAGAACGAATTTTCGAAAAGACAAGAAATACACAACGCAAATTAGAAGGTTTAATGTCAGCTCTTGATTCAGTTGAAACACAGGTTAACAATGCTTTTGGATCTCTTGATGTTCTTTGTTTAAATCAATTTGTTGAACGACGTATTGAAGAACAAGACATAATGGATGTTCCCAAAACAGATGTTGAAGAAGAAGTTCCACTTACCAGGCAAGAAGCCGTTCGTCAATATGTAATTCCAAAATTCCAATCTGCATTTCAAAGCACACTTGTTACTCTTAAAGAAAGTCCATTAACATCAGAAGTATCAAATCCACTGATCACAGTTCCATTCATTAAACCAATACCAGTTGAAGAACCAGAAATTGAAATTCCAGCAGAAGAAGAGAAACCACCTGAAGAGACCACAGAAACAGAAACAACAACCACCACAACCACTACAACACCATCTGAAGAAACAACAGAGACAAAGCCTGAGCTTACTGATGAACAGAAACAAGAAATGGAAGAAAAACAGAAAACACTTTTCGGCGAATCCGAAGAGAATTCAGTGCTATTCTCGGAAGATACAGGCACAGGAGATATCTTTAGCGCACCTAGTCCCAAGAAGAAAGGCAAGAAGCGCGTATCAATATTTGATATCACAGGTGACGAAAACGAGAGCAAAAACACAGAAAACGTCGATCTATTCAACGCTGATGATCTTCAACCCAAGAAACCACGCAGAAAGAGCCGAAAGCGTTCATCACTATTTGATGGAAATCTTTTCGATGAACAAGAAGATAACAAAGGAGGCTTATTTGGTACTGAAGGCGAAGAACCAGCACCAAAGAAGCCACGCAAATCTACTACCAACTTATTTGATACAACAGAAGATGATAATAAATCATCATCTTCTAAGACGAAAGGTCGTAAGAAGTCTATGAGCTTATTCGATGACGCAGAAACAGCTTCTAGCGGACAATCTGGTGGACTTTTCGGCGAAGATGGCGGATTGTTCGGTAATGAGCCACCACCAAAGAAACGACCAGCAAAGAAAAAGACAACACGAAAGTCTACTGGCGGATTGTTTGATGGCGTTGACGAAGAACCAACAAAGAAAGGAACAGGCGGCGGATTATTCGATGGCATTGATGAAGAGCCAAAGAAGAAGACAACGAGAAAGACATCGATTGGATTATTTGATGATGTTGATGCAACAAATGATGAGAAGCCGAAGAAGAGACCAGCTAAGAAAGGAGCAAGGAAAGCTTCGATTGGATTATTTGATGACGCAGATACTGAAACGAAACCAACAGAGAAGAAGTCTGGAGGATTATTCGGCGATGACGAACCGGCACCAGCTAAGCCAGCAGCCAAGAAGACTGGCGGATTGTTCGACGATGATGAAACTACAGCTAAGCCGCCAGCTAAGAAAGAAACGCCAAAGAAGTCTGGCGGATTATTTGATGACGAGCCAATTACTGCTAAGCCAGCACCTAAGAAAGAAACATCTAAGAAGTCTGGCGGATTATTCGATGATGAACCAACGCCAGCTAAGAAAGAAACGCCAAAGAAGTCTGGCGGATTATTCGACGACGAGCCAATTACTGCTAAGCCAGCACCTAAGAAAGAAACGCCAAAGAAGTCTGGCGGATTATTCGACGACGAGCCAATTACTGCTAAGCCAGCACCTAAGAAAGAAGAAAAGAAACCAAGTGCATTATTTGATGATGAGCCAATTGCAGCTAAGAAGACTGGAGGATTATTCGATGATGACGAAATTACAACTAAGCCACCAGCTAAGAAAGAAACAACTAAGAAGTCTGGCGGATTGTTCGACGACGACGAGCCAATTGCATCTAAACCAGCACCAAAGAAGACAACACCTAAGAAGAGTGGCGGTCTTTTCGACGATGATGAACCAATTGCAGCTAAGCCAGCAGCTAAGAAGTCAGGAGGTTTGTTCGATGATGAACCTGCTCCAGCTAAGCCAGCACCAAAGAAGACAACACCTAAGAAGAGTGGCGGTCTTTTTGATGATGATGAACCAATTGCACCAGCTAAATCAACTCCTAAGAAGTCGGGAGGTTTATTTGATGATGATGAACCAATTGCATCTAAGCCTGCACCAAAGAAAGATACGAAGAAGAGCGGCAGCAGCTTATTCGATGATGAACCAATAGCACCTAAACCAGCACCAAAGAAAGAAGAGCCAAAGAAATCTGGCGGATTATTCGATGACGAACCAATTTCAACCAAACCAGCACCTAAGAAAGAAGAGCCAAAGAAGTCCGGAGGTTTATTTGATGATGAACCAATTGCATCTAAGCCTGCACCAAAGAAGGAAGAACCAAAGAAGTCCGGCGGTCTCTTTGATGAGCCAGCACCTTCTAAACCAGCACCAAAGAAGGAAGAGCCAAAGAAATCAGGCGGATTATTTGATGACGAACCAATTTCAACCAAACCAGCACCAAAGAAGGAAGAGCCAAAGAAATCTGGTGGTCTTTTTGATGACGAACCAATAGCATCTAAACCAGCACCAAAGAAGGAAGAACCAAAGAAGTCCGGCGGTCTCTTTGATGAGCCAGCACCTTCTAAACCAGCACCAAAGAAGGAAGAGCCAAAGAAATCAGGCGGATTATTTGATGACGAACCAATTTCAACCAAACCAGCACCAAAGAAGGAAGAGCCAAAGAAATCTGGCGGACTCTTTGATGACGAACCAATAGCATCTAAACCAGCACCAAAGAAAGAAGAGCCTAAGAAATCTGGCGGATTATTTGATGACGAACCAATTGCATCTAAGCCTGCACCAAAGAAGGAAGAACCAAAGAAGTCCGGCGGTCTCTTTGATGAGCCAGCACCTTCTAAACCAGCACCAAAGAAGGAAGAGCCAAAGAAATCAGGCGGATTATTTGATGACGAACCAATTTCAACCAAACCAGCACCAAAGAAGGAAGAGCCAAAGAAATCTGGTGGTCTTTTTGATGACGAACCAATAGCATCTAAACCAGCACCAAAGAAGGAAGAACCAAAGAAGTCCGGCGGTCTCTTTGATGAGCCAGCACCTTCTAAACCAGCACCAAAGAAGGAAGAGCCAAAGAAATCAGGCGGATTATTTGATGACGAACCAATAGCATCTAAACCAGCACCAAAGAAAGAAGAGCCTAAGAAATCTGGCGGACTCTTTGATGACGAACCAATAGCATCTAAACCAGCACCTAAGAAGGAAGAACCAAAGAAGTCCGGCGGATTATTTGATGACGAACCAATTGCATCTAAGCCTGCACCAAAGAAGGAAGAACCAAAGAAGTCCGGCGGATTATTTGATGACGAACCAATTGCATCTAAGCCTGCACCAAAGAAGGAAGAACCAAAGAAGTCCGGCGGATTATTTGATGACGAACCAATTGCATCTAAACCAGCACCAAAGAAGGAAGAACCAAAGAAGTCCGGCGGTCTCTTTGATGAGCCAGCACCTTCTAAACCAGCACCAAAGAAGGAAGAGCCAAAGAAATCAGGCGGATTATTTGATGACGAACCAATTTCAACCAAACCAGCACCAAAGAAGGAAGAGCCAAAGAAATCTGGCGGATTATTCGATGACGAACCAATTTCAACCAAACCAGCACCAAAGAAGGAAGAGCCAAAGAAATCTGGTGGTCTTTTTGATGACGAACCAATAGCATCTAAACCAGCACCAAAGAAGGAAGAACCTAAGAAATCTGGCGGACTCTTTGATGACGAACCAATTTCAACCAAACCAGCACCAAAGAAGGAAGAGCCTAAGAAATCTGGTGGTCTTTTTGATGACGAACCAATTTCAACCAAACCAGCACCAAAGAAGGAAGAGCCTAAGAAATCTGGTGGTCTTTTTGATGACGAACCAATAGCATCAAAACCAGCACCAAAGAAGGAAGAGCCAAAGAAGTCCGGCGGTCTCTTTGATGACGAACCAATAGCATCTAAACCAGCACCAAAGAAGGAAGAGCCTAAGAAATCTGGTGGTCTTTTTGATGACGAACCAATAGCATCTAAACCAGCGCCAAAGAAGGAAGAGCCAAAGAAGTCCGGCGGTCTCTTTGATGAGCCAGCACCTTCTAAACCAGCACCAAAGAAGGAAGAGCCAAAGAAATCAGGCGGATTATTTGATGACGAACCAATAGCATCTAAACCAGCACCAAAGAAGGAAGAGCCAAAGAAGTCCGGCGGTCTCTTTGACGAGCCAGCCCCAGCCAAATCTGCGCCCAAGAAGAAAGAAGAAACCAAAAAGTCCAGCGGCGGATTATTTGATGATAATGAACCAAAGAAGAGCAAAAAGAAGAAAGTAGTAAAGAAGAAGTCATCCAAGAAGTCCAGTGGCGGACTCTTTGACGAAGACAATGATTCCAAGAAAAAGAAGAAGAGCAGCAAGCAAAGCAGCAGCAGCAAGAAGTCCAGTGGCGGCCTCTTTGATGAGGAAGAGCCGAAGAAGCCAACAACAAGCACAAACGCGCCGAAGAAGTCCAAAGGATTATTCGACGATGATGAGCCAGCCGCGCCTAAATCAGCACCTGCAAAGAAGGAAGAGCCGAAGAAGAAAGGCGGATTATTCGATGACGAACCAATTGCATCTAAACCTGCACCCAAGAAAGAAGAGCCGAAGAAGAAAGGCGGATTATTCGATGACGAACCAATTGCATCTAAACCTGCACCCAAGAAAGAAGAGCCGAAGAAGTCGAAGGGATTGTTCGATGACGAACCAATTGCATCTAAACCTGCACCCAAGAAAGAAGAGCCGAAGAAGTCGAAGGGATTGTTCGATGACGATGAAGACGACGATGAAGCGCCTGTAAAGAAGGAGGAGCCGAAGAAGTCGAAGGGATTGTTCGATGACGATGACGAAGAAGAAGCGCCGAAAGCAGCGCCGAGGCAAACAAGGCGTCGAATTGGCGACGAGAAACAAAAGCGGAACTCCATGAGCGACCGAATTGCATTTTTGAATGCGAACGGTCCACCAGTGCCCGGCGCGCCACGCGCTTCGTTTGCGCCAGGAGTAACAAGAGATTCACTGCTGGCAGAAGATAAGGACGAAAACGAAAGTGGCGATTATAACCCATCTAAATTAACTGTTACAAGGAATAGAAGATCAAACACAACAAGAAGAAGGCCATCGGCACTCAATGATGTCCAAAATAATTAATTAATAAGTAAAGCAATAACTTAAAAGGGTTTGTCCGCAATTTCATATTGTTTCAAAGCTGTAACTTGTGCAAATTGAAAAGTTACTGCACATGAACCAAATGTGGAAAGTTTTTATGTGAAAACATCAAAACATTACTTATGTAATTATTGAAGAGTTACTGAATATGAACTAAATGTGGTAAATTTGTATGTCAAAATATTAAAACATTACTTATGTAATTATTGAAGAGTTACTGCACATGAACTAAATGTGGTAAATTTGTATGTGAAAACATTAAAACATTACTTATGTAATTATTGAAGAGTTACTGAATATGAACTAAATGTGGTAAATTTGTATGTCAAAATATTAAAACATTACTTATGTAATTATTGAAGAGTTACTGAATATGAACTAAATGTGGTAAATTTGTATGTCAAAATATTAAAACATTACTTATGTAATTATTGAAGAGTTACTGAATATGAACTAAATGTGGTAAATTTGTATGTGAAAACATTAAAACATTACTTATGTAATTATTGAAGAGTTACTGAATATGAACTAAATGTGGTAAATTTGTATGTCAAAATATTAAAACATTACTTATGTAATTATTGAAGAGTTACTGAATATGAACTAAATGTGGTAAATTTGTATGTGAAAACATTAAAACATTACTTATGTAATTATTGAAGAGTTACTGAATATGAACTAAATGTGGTAAATTTGTATGTGAAAACATTAAAACATTACTTATGTAATTATTGAAGAGTTACTGAATATGAACTAAATGTGGTAAATTTGTATGTCAAAATATTAAAACATTACTTATGTAATTATTGAAGAGTTACTGAATATGAACTAAATGTGGTAAATTTGTATGTGAAAACATTAAAACATTACTTATGTAATTATTGAAGAGTTACTGAATATGAACTAAATGTGGTAAATTTGTATGTGAAAACATTAAAACATTACTTATGTAATTATTGAAGAGTTACTGAATATGAACTAAATGTGGTAAATTTGTATGTCAAAAATATTAAAACATTACTTATGTAATTATTGAAGAGTTACTGAATATGAACTAAATGTGGTAAATTTGTATGTGAAAACATTAAAACATTACTTATGTAATTATTGAAGAGTTACTGAATATGAACTAAATGTGGTAAATTTGTATGTCAAAATATTAAAACATTACTTATGTAATTATTGAAGAGTTACTGCACATGAACTAAATGTGGTAAATTTGTATGTCAAAATATTAAAACATTACTTATGTAATTATTGAAGAGTTACTGAATATGAACTAAATGTGGTAAATTTGTATGTGAAAACATTAAAACATTACTTATGTAATTATTGAAGAGTTACTGAATATGATTAAAATAAACATTTTATTGAGATTGTGAAATTAGGGTGAGAAAAGAGTCGATTTTATCATTAAGTAAAACCGCCTTTTCTGCAACGTAAACATCTGGCGAATCGACAAGTTCGGCCAATGTTTCATCGGAATCCATCTGTTGGATGAATTCAGCGTACAGTTCCATATTACCGCACGCTTCCAGCACGAAAAGTATTTTATTCAACAGCTCAAGAAGTCGAATAGAATTCGCTCCCGACTGCAAAAGTGTCAAAATCGAATGTCCGATTCCTCTTTTGATAAGCTCCAGAACAAACGCTTGCGTGTTCACATAATCAGAGGAGGCGACCAATGTATATATCAAAGATACGCAATAGATTTGCGATTTAAACCGGTTTGACATACAAAAATCGATGCTTTCAATTAATTGATCACTGATAAGTCTAATTTTATCTCCGTTTTTTTCAATAAATACTTTGACGCAATTAATTGCACTGATTTGTATGCTCAAAATACGATGTTTCATCAATTCAATAATATATGGAATATTAAATTTGTCAAATTCAACGTTTTGTTTGTATGCTTCGGTGATAAGGCGAAGGAGGTTAAGTTTAAGAGTGGTGCATTTTTGAGTGAGAAATTTATTGATCTCCACATATAAATTATATTCTTTGAGAAATGTATCTAAGGCAGTGTTTTTCTTAGCAAATGTTAGACAACACCCAAACGCAGCTCCAACTAAGTGCAAATAACAATTATGTTCTATATTTGTTGATTGAATCGTATGACAAATGATTTGGAATATGATGTGAGCAAAAGGGAGTGAGATTTTTGGTTCATAATATATTATGTATTGTTCAAAAAGTTTAAGAAGTTCAATACGAACATATACATTAAACTTAGGATCAAGAATACATTCAACAAGCTGCTGACAACTAATGCATCTGCATGTGATTTCAAAATGTTGAGGTGAGATAGAAGCACTAATTGTTAGTATCTTTAAAACATAAGTCATGACTTCTTGAGTCGTACAACTCAAAATATTATGAGCAATTCCGATAAACTCTTCCTCCAAGAAACTTGTTGAAAGTATTGATTTGTTATTATTGATTAAATTATAAAATGATTTTATTCCATGAAATTGTGACTCTTGATTTGTAACTTGAATCAACACCTCTTTTACAACTTGAGCTGTTACCTCATATGGTTTATCTAATAAAAGTTTTCTCGTTTGGTCTGTTTCTTCAAGCTCTATCATATGATTGAAATAAAGCGGTTTCATTTTCAATTTCCTATCGAATACACAAAGTAACGAAGGGCATATCTAATGATATGCTCAATGAAAATAATTATATTTTTGTTATTATAATATATATATTGGTTATTAATTATATTTTATTGTTATTATATACATAAATATATTATTTTATGAGATTTTTTGTTTTCATATTAATTAATAAACGTATATATTATTCAACAGTTTACAATTTTTTGTATTGATTTTGACAGGACATGCTCTTATGCATAAACGGTCGGAAATTGTACGTTAATTTCAAAAAATGAATTATTTCTCAATGGATATCCAAGCAATGGTTAAATCATAAGGTCACCAATCATTAAGAAACATTAATGCTATTAATAATGATTTTTTTAAGGTAATAAGTCATTTGTATCCAAAGTTGAGGTGAAAAGTTTAAATAATTTTTTCTCAAGGTAAAATTGATTTCAAACCAATCGCCAAAATTTAACTTTAATTAATGAAGAAAAAAAATTAAGAAAATCTGCCTTTTGAGATTCTAGAAAATTTAATGGGAGTTATTATACTAATCAAATCAGTATTGCTGGAGTACAATAGTGCTTAAAGTTGTTTTTAGAAATTTAAAGTGGATGAATTCTTAGTTCTTATCATAAATCTGAATAAACAATCAAGTGTTTTTGATCAAGGTGTTTATGAATAACCACAAATTTATTTTTTTCAAGAATTTATAAAAAAATTGATGATTTGAGAAATTTAATTTTTTGATATTTTACCATTTGTTTCGTGAAAGCTTTTGACGATTTATATCAATTAATTGATTTTTAATGCATAATATCTTTCGAAAGGCTTTGAAATAATCAAGAAATATTATTTATCTTTCTTTAGGAAGGTAGATCATTTATCGTCCTCCTATCGGTTTATATCGTTGTTCATCGTTGCCTATCGGTACGACCATGACCAAAATAAACCATACAAAAGTGGGATGTTGTCACTTTTATTTTTCAATCAATAATCATTTCCATTTAACTTTGTTATTCATATTTTTTATGAAGATAGGTACATTGCAAACCTTAACATATATATTTCAATTTTAATTCATGCTCCATCTTTATTATCCAGATAAATACTTTTAATAATATTGAAAAAATCAATATAAATACAATCATTATTTTTGCTTCTAAGCATTAAAATTTGCATTTCAACGGTAATTTTTTTTCTAACAAAAGCACAATCAAAAATATTATTTTGAGACTTTTTATTTACAGAACAGCAATAACAAATTATTAAATTTTTTATTAAAAGTTCAAACATTTTATATCTTTTCTATTCTCAATACAAATTTGTATAAACCTCACTTAGACATATTGGCATTACATAGTCTCGGATGTCTAAAATAAGGGAAATAAAAATGAACATATTCATCTTTCACAGCAAACACCTTTTTTGTTCTGTTTATGATTCCAGTCACACCACCATCAGCATGATGATGTAAGAAAACAAGTTTATTCACGGGCCCATGAAAGACACCGCATTGGTTTAAGTTTTCGGGGAATATGTGTTGTTTTGGACATGGAACTAAGTCATGGAAATCATTTTTATCGATTCTTTCTGAGTCCTCTTTACTAAATGGATGACCCAAAAAGCTTAACGATGTTGCATTAATGATTGTAATGTTTAATCGAATTAAAAATTGCTTATGACAAACATCTTCGGAAACTTTGCAGTTAAATATAACATCTTCATAAATGGGAAGCATTAATTCAACCGCCTTCCGTGAATATAGAAAGCCACAGCCGCCTTGAAGATATCCTGGCGTAGAAGCATGCCGTGTGCAACAGCCAAGAATAACTTTCTCATTAAGTGGATCATATTTTTGTTCAATTGATTCATAAAATGATTCTAAATTCTTTAGGTTGACAACATTGTCATCAGAACCTCTATGAAGCCATCGATAATTAGTTTCATGTAAAAAATAAGATAGTCCAAAATATGTCTTTCGATAAATATCAATGCTTTTCCAATTATAGTTCTGGTATGGCTTGATTTTAGAGGTTATGTTTCGATAATACTCTGGAACTTTAAGATTTAATATATCTTCCTTGTTTTCTTGAACTGTCTTATTCTCTTTTTTCCAATCAAGATATAAAGCCTTATAGCCATACATTTGATTTAGATCATTAATAAAATAAGAAGACATGTGTATAGGCCTATCACTATTTGGCATTGTAATGATAAGAAATAACATCTTATAAGACGATGTAATGTTTACAGTGCGATTTGTTTCGTTGAACTCCAAATTATTAATACTGCTTTTAATTTCTTTGTATAAATAATTGATCTTCCAAACTGCAATAAAATAGCCAATTGAAAATAAGCATTCTAATACGACATATATGTAATCCACAATTACCATTTTTTCTTAGAACCGCTTTAATGCAGCTTTTTGGTGAACCAAAAATATTAAAGTATTGAAATTTTTTTGCTACTTAATTTCATATAACCGATTGTAAGTTGGTTTTGAAGCTAATCGGTGCGGATCGTAATTTGTGAGGGTCGTGTCTTATTAAAACATATCCGAAACATGATGATATTTGACAAAACCGGTCTAACGGAAATGGGTGCTCAAAAATGGAAACACCAAATCCAACTTTTTGAATGGTATTTCTGTTAAAAACGATCAAAAGCAGTTCGGAATTACATTTGTTAAAACCTCGTTATGAGGTCAGCCGGTTTACAGTTTCTGAAAAGTTTGCTTGACATATACAATTTGTTGTCATTAAAACTATCTAAAATTCTCATATAAATAAATTGTTCTCATAACTTAGCTGCAAATAATAATCTGATCAGTAATGAAATTAATCCAAAAAATTGAAAACATTTTTATTAATTTTCATCCTTATCTTCTTCTTCATTAACCTTTTCCATTTCTTCGCTTGATTCTAAAAGTTCGTTTGGATCAATTTTAATTTCATTTTGGTCATCTTTAATGTTCTTTCTGAATTGGACTGTATAATACGTCCACTTGCAACAGCCACAAGTGAACATTAAACCAATTATAATCATTATAACAACAAAAACAATTAAAAATATGAGATACATAAAATAGTCGGAATGATCTTCTTCTTGACTACACTGCATATCATTCTCACCAAAAATTGACGGGTGAACTGAGTAAACATTATTTGAGAAATATGGAACTTGGATATGATCACATTGAATATCAATACCTTCTGGTTCATTAAGTGTATATTTCATATGAACCGTTTCGCTTTTTGTTATGTTTTGAATTTGAATGAAAAAATGTGAACGAGTTTGAAAATTAATTATTTTGTATGGAAAGCTTTTTGTTGATTCAGTTGATTCCGAAAACATTGAGACTTTGGATGAGCTTTTACCTTTTATAGAAAAAGAGAAATCCATTCCTGGATCATGATTGGCGAAGAAAATGCAAATAGAATCATAATTATGACTTACGTTAAAATGATTGTTCATGAAAGAAGTCGTAGAATAAAGAAGTGAACCTGATAAACAAGTTCCTTTAGGGAAAATCCAAACATGAATTTTACAATCAATTGATACTGAAATCGTAAAATTGTGACTACCAGTTATAAAAGCAGTTGTATCACCTTCAAGAAGTCGCATAGTAAAACCGGTTTCATTAAATACTGTGATGTTTGCATCATTATCATTTTTATGACTCCAAAGAATTAGTGCTTCTTTTTTTCCTTTTTCAAGATCAACAAAAAAATTCTCGTATGCTTTTATTTCATTTTCTTTATATACAAATGATAAAGATTCAATCGCAAAACATGTAAAGAAAAACATTTAGGATTTTTTAACGTTCGATAAAAATTGTGGAATTAACCGTTATGATATTTAATTCGTTTATAATATTGAAGTATTATGCAATTCTGTATTTCATAAATCGTATTTAGTTTAGTAAGCATTATAATTTCAAATGCAATCAATCTGGAAAATCTATATTTAAAAATTACTATTCTTTGATATCAAGAAATTTGAAAATATTTTCCATCATTCAAATTCGCTTCTATCGGCATTTATCGGCGCCACTATCGTTCGATATAAACTATGCAAATGTCGACATTTTTGTAACTTTTTAAAATGAAAATAATTTTTCTCGTGCTAATCATGATATTATTAGATTTATATTAATCTGAGATGCAACTATGTATAGATATTATATATTCATGATATCAAGATCTTAGGATGATCGGTATATACGAGTTTCAGAAATTGTGAGTCAATATTATATATATGTATTAAAAGTATAGGTTATCAAATATAGCACTAGGGTGGGGTTAAAATATACATTTTTTGAAATTTTGTTCACCATAGAAAAAAAAACTGTGGGCAAACGTTCTCTTTATGAGCATGTTCACACATTACCCCAAAAACATTCAAAGCACACCCTAGTAAATTTTCAGAATAACGATAAATATTTTGAATACCATTATTTCATGTGCAAGTTTGAGCCCCACATCAATGATACAATCTAAAACCCCGGCGGTGGAGTGGGCACATGTGGGTAATTTTTTATGGTCTTCAAAGAATTTCAAATTACTTCGAACAAACACTTTTAATTTGAATATTTACCACTGGAGGGCAAAAGATTTGCCCAAAAAATTCGGTTTTGATTACAAAAACCACCCTATATAACAAAATATCGTTCTTCTCATTTTAAAAAAACTTGCTGTTGTCAATTTTAGTAGCAAAAAAATAGCTTAGATGTCATTTTGCTGCAATTAAATTTGTTAGATAAAAAATAGATGGAGCAAAATGTCAGATTATGAAGAAAAAATTATGATATGAGAAAAGGAGCTAACAAAATCATATAAATTATTGGTTTTTAGAATTTCTTCACATTTTTTGAGTTTCAAATTCTGGTGAATGCAGTTAAGAAGAAAAAAATTGATAAATATCATATGCTGAAAAAGAAAAAGAATCAAAGATTTATGAATAATAAATAAAACATTATAATTTACATGTATGTTGAAAGGATAATATCAAAATAAAATTGGATGGGAAAAAAGAATGTACATATTTGCATAAGGATATTTTTAATAAACTAGATGCAGATTTCCAACGTTAGAATCAAATGAATGAAAAATCTTTATGATCCTATTTAATCAAAACATTTTTATTTTTTAGAGTTCATATATCATCCCACTTGAATCATTTTAATCTCGCAAAATATAAAGTTGTCAAAAAGTGGGTTTTGAAAAAGAATTCGAATTTATTGAATGGTTTACTTGAGAATTGGATGATTTTTGGGGGTTTAGGTACACAACACTCAGATGAAAAATCACATGCCTAATGATGGGATTACCATAAGCACAGGAGATAAAAAGTTGGAAAATTTATCAACCTGCTTGAAATTCCTAATTAAAATTGAGAAAAATATATTTGGTTTAACTGAAGAAAACTTAGAGACGTCAGTTAAAAAAGTATTGGGAATCTTTGATTCAAATTTTCCATACACGTTTAATGTTATTATAAGTAACTTACTTTATAGCGCATTTTCATCACTAAAGCATATGTCTGATATTTACATAATTTTTTTAAAAACACTTCAAACGAAAGAAGAAGAAATTAATCAAAATATTGTTAAAGTAATCTCAATTTTTATCAAACGTATATTTACAAAGAACACACAAGAATCATATTATTTAATCGAGAAACTAATTGAACAAAATTTAATTGATAAAAATATTACCAAAAATATTAAATCGAAATATTTTTCGCATTATAGAGCAAAAGAAGAAAACCAAAAACAAACCCAACTAGCAAATGGAAATGATCCAACAGAAAAATACTTTTTGGATCATTATGAAGAACTTTCAAAGAATGATTGGGAGCTTCATAAGAAATTAATTAAAGAAGGAGCTAATCCAAATGAAATTGCAAAAATAATTCGAAATGATGAAATAGAAAAACTTCAAGAATTATCTTCACAAAGTGATTTTGATTTTAACCAAACAATTGAGCCATCACTTTATGAAAGATGTTCTTTTATTAACAAAGAAGATGTTACATTAATTGATTATGCAGCATTTTTTTCTTCTATTAAATGTTTTAAATATTTACTTATGAATGGTTCAAATGTATTAAACACGGGTAAATATGCAGTTGCAGGTGGAAATATTGAAATCATTCATTTATGTGAACAAAATCATTCTTTATTTGATAAAGCATCTGAAACAGCAATTGAATTTCATCAAAATGATATCTTTAAATATATTTATGATAATAAATTAGAAAAAATACAATCAAAGCCAAAAACGCCTAAAGTCACACATTATTTGATAGATCTTTGTATTCAAAAAGATAATTATGATATTTTAGCATTTTTGGAAGAAAAAGGAATTGATATTAATGCTTGTAATATAAATGAATCAGCAATAAATGGAAATTTATATCTTGTTAAATGTTTCATGCAAAAGAATCAAATTCCAAAAAATATTTTGCCATTTGCATCAGAATCAGGAAATGTTGAACTTGTGAAATATGTTTTAGATAAAGAAGGAATTGATATTAATGCAAAATATATTCATTTGAATAATTTGGAACAGCACTTCATATAGCAGTTAGAAATAATAACATAGAAATAGTAAAATTACTTTTAGATAAAGAAGGAATTGATGTTAATGCAAAAACTATTCATTTGAATAATTTAATATATGTTTTAATAATTTAGATCTTCACTTTCAATAAGAAATGGAAATGAAGCATATATTGCTGTTAGAATAAAGATGAATTTTTGATGATAATTTCAATGATTTTTTGATATACAACTATCTCTGTAAGGTTATATTCCACAAGAGATATTATATTGATAAACATAAAAAATAAACCAAGAATAATAATTAAGAAAAATTATTTATTTAATTAATAGCTATTTACTTAATCATTGATCATATATAATAGTCTGTAAATAATATCAAAAAATGCTTCTCCAAAATTTCAAAATACTTTTTCGGGCTTTAGAATTAAATACAGAAGTTCAAAGCCAATAAATATATAGAACAAATAATAGTCAATATTAACTTATATAATTTTTTTTAACAGTTTTCATACTATTTTTAAGTTATCCAAGATTTTCATTATCTATAGATCAGAGCGAAAATTCAAAAATCTGCCTTCGTAATTTTTTATAATTTATTTGTGCTATAAATAGGAAAATTCTTGAAACAAATTTATTCATTATTGGAGCTCCAATAATTGTCCAATTGGACAAAGAAGAAAAAATAACTTTTTGAATTCATTTTGCGGTTACAAATCCAATATTTGAATGGGTAAATCAAGATTCGTTCCTCTATCAAGTGAACGATACTCACAAAAAAGAACCACAAATTTAAACAGAAAATAAAAATATTTTAAACATTTTTTCAACAATACTTGTATATACTGGTTTAGATGTGGTTAATTTGTACCAATGCTTAGATGACCGTTTGTGTATTGTATCGTAAGAATTTGAATGGAAAGTGACTGAATTCAAAGGAAATTTTTAAAAAATTATTATATTTTCATAAAAATTTGTCTACTGTCATTATATGTTTAAATTTGAAATGTATTAAATACATTACAAATAATTTTAAAATTAAAAAGAAATCTATAAGAGGAAAAGTTGGTTGACAGTGTCGTGACAGTGTTGTTAACAAAATGCTGGAATTGAGAGGATCAATTCTCCCTTCGATTTAAATAGTTACAACGTAATGTATTACACATTATTCAAACATTTCATTATTTTTTCTAAAAAGTCCCACTCAAGTATGTTTACTTAAAGTTGGGAATGCCTTTTGGGAGGTGGTAGGTTGAAGCTGGCACTTTTATTAGATAACCCAAACTTTTTGTAACGCCTGTAAAAGTTTATTTTCAACGTTTTGACACTTTTGAATTTCATTGACACTTTTTATAGAAAGGGAATGGAAGAAATTAATAACAAATTTAAAGACCTTAAAATCAATACCTTTTCATCATGGAAAAGTCAGCGAAAATCATTAGTTTTATCACTAGGTCCATTATTATTACAATTACAAGAAAATGAAATCACAACATTATTTTCTCAAATGGAAAACGAATCCAAAGATCTTTGTGTAAATTCCCTTATAGAGAATGAGTTATTAGGATTATTAAAAATCTCTATTCTTCATTTCTTTCGAAGATCTTTTAATCAAATTACCAAACTATTCCCATCCATTAATACCTTAATAGTAAGCACAAATCATGAAGTATGTAGGTCAGCTATAACATGTTTAAGATATTTAGCTGAAGAATCTTCAGAAAATCATTCTTTTTTAAGGGATGCTTTAGAGCAAGCCAAAGTATTTTTAAACTCTCCACAAAAGAATAGATACATTTTTAACTCGTTAACCATTTTACGAGAAGTTGGAAGATTTTTACCAAATGATGTATTTACAGTAACAATATTAAGTTTCCAAGAATTATTTAATTCTGCATGTTCTAATGACGACACATTACGAAAAATAGCTGTCAAAGTCATTAATATTCATATTGCAAGAATTCCAAGTAATATTCAAGATCAATTTCTTAAGATGTTATTAGTTGATTGTAACACAAGGTTAAATAACAAGCCCAACCAAGATACAAAATATGGTGTTTTTTTAATTCTTCATTCATTATATAATCTTTACCCTATAATTTTTTCTGATGCTTCTATTACCCAATTAATTGGGAAACTTTTAAGTGATATTACATCTATTACACAGTATGATTTATTAATAGAAATTTATGATTTTTTAACATTAATTTCGGAAAATAAATTGTCACTTTTCAGTGCTGACACAGCCTGTGAATTATTTCAAGGGTTTACAAAGATTATATTATCAAGTCCAAAAACTCCAAAGAAATTATATATTCAATTTAATACTTTTATAAAGATCTTTCATTCAAATCCTAAATTTCCATTACAAATTATAATTGATTATTTAAAGAGTATTACATCTAATCAATTATATTCAAAACATTACAATGAAATTTATAAAACAGTTTTATTAATAATAAAATATTTTCCAAAATATAATATTCCAATTTCAATCTTTTCAACAACACCAATTTGTACTAATTTATTACGTTCATTACGACTTAAAACAAATTATTTAAATGAATTAAAAGAAATGTTAATAAAAAATTTTGAAAAAGGTATTAAACCTAAATCAGAAAGTAATGAACAATTATTATCCATTAAAATGATACAAATCTTTGGGAAATTAATATTCGATATTTCTGAACAATTATATCAAAAGATATCAATTTTATGTTTTTCAACGAATGAAAAAGTCCGAATATTAATGGCGCAAATATCATCATTATTTAATACAACGGAATCAATCAATTCATTATTAAGGTTTGTTATAATGGATGAATCAAAGAATGTTCGATTAACAGCATTACAACAAATTAAACCAATTCATTTAATATCAAATCCCGATATAATTATTCAATTATTAGTCGATCCATCATATACTATACGTCGAACATCTATACCATTAATATCTGAATCCGCAAATCTTCAAAGTATTTATACTATACCTTATGTTATTACATTTACTAATGAATATTTATTATCTAAAGCTGCATCTAAAGATCCATTTTTATCAGCAAAGAATTGTTCATTATTACCAAATATAGCAAAATATTTTGCACCTTATTCTAAATCAATTATACCAATAATTGCTTGGTTATGTATTAATTTATTATCAAATGGTAAAGGTATTAATAACATTGATCCTAAAATTAAAATTGAAGATTATCATCCATTAGACTTAAAGAAAGTTATACATCGAGATTTTAATCAACAAATATTTTCATTTAAGAATAAAATATCTGAAAAGAATCCAATTAAATCACGAATTTATCAAGTTGAAAATGATAAATGGTTTGAGAAACGTGATGAATATTTATTTCAAACATTAGGAATTTTAGCACCAAATATTATCCAATATTTATTACAAATTATACCAGTATATATTAATACATTTGAATCGAAGACTTCAAATTCAGTATATTTATCTGCTTTAAATTCATTGACTGAAATAGTTATAGCTTCTAAAGCTCGATTTAATTTCATTATAATATTTCCAAAACTTTTACCAACTTTATTACAAATTTTAGCTTCAGATACTATAAATCAAAAAGTTGCTATAGCAATATTTAAATTAACAGGTGCTATGGGCGCACCTAAAAGTATACAATCAGAGAAATCTAAGATAGAAAAATCATCGAAAGATTTATTTTCATTTAAATCAGAATCATTTTTCACTAATTTTGTCTTAAAGAACTTAATTGAAATGTTAAAAGAACCTTCTCCAGCATTATTTGATGCTATTACATGTATTATAGCTAATGAAACAGAATATTCATTACCTTATTTAGAGCCTATAATTAAAGCATTTGTTAATAGTATTGAACATAATGAAAATTCAAATTCATTATTTAATCAAATAGAAATTATTATTATACATTGTGGATTTAATATTTATCCATTTATACCTTTATTATCGAAAGTTTTAGAAAAGAACTTTTCAAATATTAATTGTATGAATGTTTGTAGTGCATTATCATTTCATTTAAAGATGCAATTTATTGAATGTTCATCAAAATTATATCCGAAATCATTAAAACTATTAAATAATTCGACTGATTCACGATATTTAAAATGTTTATTACAATTTATAACATTTTCTATATTATATCAACATCAATCTATCGAATCATTTATAGAATATATTGAGAATTTATTTATAAATCCATTAGAAATTGATGAAGTTCGAACTTCATTTATATTAAAAACATTTTCAACATTAGTACAAAATATGTCAATTCGAATGTATTCACCACGTTTAGGTCGTTTATGTTTAAAGTTAATCCAATATCGACAATTAGGTGAATTAAATCAATTAATATATAATTTATGTTCTTTTGGTAATTTATCAATTGAATTTGTTGAAAAGAATTTAACAATTTTAAATCATCAAATTCCATTTTTAAATGAAATCCAAAACTCATTAAATAATGGAGAAATTAATATAAATGATTTAACATTTATCAAGAAAATTAAAATTAATTTAAGTACTGATCATCATATAACATTTTCACAATTATCACCTACAATTCAAAATGTATTTGAAAGTCTTCAAAGTCCAGTTTATAATAATGCACGACAATGGTTAGAAGATTTATGTATACAATTAGTTATTAATTCACGTTCTATCTCAATTCGAGCATGTTCACAAGTCATAATGCAAAGTAAAGCATTTCGACAAGAATTATTTCCTTATGCATTTTTAGCATGTTGGAAATATGCTACTACAAATGAAAAAATTAATTTTTCAAATATCATTAAATTAATATTATGTTTTGATCATATTGATCCACAAGCTTTAACACTTGTAGAAATAGCAGATAATGTCGGATTACCTATGTTAATTCCAGATAATGAAATAGCTAAAGCTTGTAATAGTAATGCATTATCATTATATTATTATCAACGTTATTTACGAGATACTAAATGTGATGAAGATACAATCCAAAAGTTATTACAATTAAATTCTAAAATGGGAAGAATTGATTCTGCTCGAGGTTTATTATCATCAGTATCAAATAAATTTACACAAATAGATAAAGGGAAATGGAATCAACAATTAGGCGAATGGGATAAAGCATTAGAAATTTATGAACAACAAAAATCGCCGAATTTAAATAATTTATTAGATTGTTATGGACATTTAGAATTATGGGATAACATTGAGAAATATTCAAATGAATTTGAAAAAATGTCTAATGAAGATAAATCAATAAATTCAATTTGGTATGCATGGATGGAATATCATAAGAATAATTTAGATAAGGCTAAATATTATATGAATTTTTTTAATCAAGAAGATGATACTAATACTATTTTCTTTAAATCAATATATTTAATTGTTAGTAAAAATTATAATGAAGCAGAAAAAATGATACAAAATGGATACAAAATATTAACAAATAATTTATCAATATTTAATAGTAATGATACAAAAGAAATATCAAAGAAAATGGTCTTTGCTCAACATTTAAGAGAACTTCAAGAAGCATTAGAAATGAAAAGAAGTAATAATACTGATATAATCGAAATATGGCAAAATCGATTATTAAATTTCTCACATGAAAGTGATGCATGGATGAAATTAATAGAAATTCGTTCTTTAGTATTAACACCAGAAGATCATTATAAGTCATATTTGAAAGCATTTTCTGTGTTAAGGAAAGAACGTAAATGGAAATTAATTGATTCATATTGGAAACGATTTTTTTCGAATAATAATTCATTAATAGTATTAATGTCTAAATTAAAAATATTATGGAGTCGAGGATTTAAGAAGAAAGCTTTAAGTTTATTAACATCATTAAATGAATTATTACGAACTAAAACTTTAAATGAATTTGTAAATACATCAGAAAATATATCGGAAGAAGATTTAAATTATATTTATGATTCATTAAATTTAATAGATAAAAATATTGATGTTAAATATTCATTATTTAAGAATTTTAAAGAAGAACAAAAGAATAATCAAAAGATATTTGCACGATTCTTATGTACACAAGGTAATTGGCAATATCAATTATATAAATCTTCAACTTCTTCAGCTAAAACATTAATAGAAATTAGTAAAGTATTTGAAGAATCGAATTTAATAGTATCTGATGATTATCGTACTTGGTCAGGTTGGGCTTATACTAATAGTAGAGCATTATCACATTTTGAAGATTTACGATCTAAATTTGCAATTAATGCAATTTCTGGATTTTTAAAGGCAACACAATTACGTCCATCAGAATCATTAGAGTTTTTTATGTCAAATGTTTTCTATCTTTTTTAGATATGGTGAATCATTAAGTTTACCACAAAACATTAAGAATGATATAATATCATTATCACCATCAATTATATTACAAATTATACCACAAATAGTTGTTCATATCTCACATAAAAGTAAAAATGTTTCAGAATTTGTACGAGAAATTATTGAATCATTTGGGTCAATACATTTCCAAGCAGTAATATTCCCATTAAATGTCTTAAGTATGATAAATGATAAAGAAATCTCTAAAATATCACAAAACATTATGGACTTATTAGGGAATAAACATCCAACGATTTATCATGAATCGAAATTATTAATCGATGGAATGTATCGATCAGCTTTAATATGGATGGAAGAATGGATGACAGCATTAGATAATGCATCACGTTATCGAAATGGTAATAATATAAATTCTAAAGAACAAATCATCGAATTAATTCAACCGATGTTTGATAAAATGGAAAATCCGAAATGTGAATATGATCGAACATTTTTACGTATGTTTCAAGGTACACTTAAGAAATGTAAAACATTTTATGATACATATAAACAAGGTGATGAAAATATCATTAAATTAATGTGGGAAAACTTCCGAATATTTTATAATGAAATCGAACCTAAAGTAAAGAAAATGGAATCGATTCATTTGAACAAAGTATCTGAAGAATTATCAAATAAGAAATCATTTTCATTATCAATTCCAGGTACATATGATGCAGAAATTACATCACCACAATTACAATACATTGATCCAATTTTACATGTATTAAACTCACAACAACATCCACGTTGTGTTTATATGATTGATAATGAAGGAATTAAATGGAAGTTCTTATTAAAAGGTAAAGAAGATTTACGTGTTGATCAACGAATTATGCAATCATTTGATTTAATTAATTCATTACTTAAAACTAATCGTAATACAGTCGACTTAAATGTAACAATATTAAAATATGCAATTGTACCATTTGCACCTAACGCAGGTTTAATTAGTTGGGTAACAGGTGCAGATACATTCCAACAATTAGTTTATGAATATCGAAATAATAGAGATATTCGTCAATCGATTGAACTTGATATAGCATCACAATATTTTGTTACTACGAATATTAATTCTATGTCTGCAATGCAACGATATGAAATGTTTGACTTAATTGCATCGAAAACTAAAGCAAATGAACTTCGTGAAATGTTATGGCTTCGAGCAATTAATCCGAACATTTGGTTAGAAAGAAATCATAACTTTACTATATCGACGGCATTAATGTCTATGGCTGGTTATTGTATTGGTTTAGGTGATCGACATCCATCGAATATAATGATACAAAGACATACTGGTAAAGTTGTCCACATTGATTTCGGTGATTCGTTCGAAGTCGCTATGAATCGAAATGGTTTCCCTGAAAGAGTACCATTTAGAATGACGAGAATGATCGTGAACGCTTTGGATAGTGGCTGCGTCGATGGTTTGTTTAGAAGATGTTGCGAAGACGTTTTATGGGTATTAAGAGAAAACCAAAGTTCGATAATCGCACAATTGGAAGTGTTCGTACATGAGCCGATATTCTATGGACATGAAACGAAGAATAATAAGACGGCGCAAAAGGGAATTCTGGAAAGAGTCGCGTGTAAGTTGTCAGGAACAGATCAAAATGATGACGGAATGGAATGCGACGTAAGTGAACAAGTCGATAGATTGATCAGAAAGGCGATGGACCCGCACGAATACGTGAGGCACTTCATTGGGTGGTGTCCGTTTTGGTGATTTTTTTGTTCTGAATTAACTAAAAATTAAATTAAATTCATCTTTCAACTTTGAATATTAATTTTGTTTAATATGTTTTATAGACGCTGATTCTAATCCGAGATCAGAAGTATTTCATTGTGTATTAACAAATGAACATCTTTCATAAAGTGATGGCTTAATTAGTTGATTAATCAACTTAAAGTCAAATTCATTATGTGTTGATATTTCTTGAAGCTTTTCTAAATCGGCATTTCGAAGTACTTTTCTAAATCAGCATTTCTAATGGATTAACTCCTTCTTTTACATATTGCATTTCATATGAAATTTCCAATCATCTTTTGATAATTCATAAAGTGCTGAGATGAATTCTTCAAGGAATTGTGGTCTTAGAAATTTGTTCCTTAATTTGTTTTATATTGAGAAAAATATAATGTGTTCATATTTGCATTATATCAGATTCTTTTTTAAAACGGATCAATTTGATTTCATTATTTTTTTCCTCATTTTCATTTCTAATTTTAGTTTCTAATTTTTTTACACAGAATAAAATTAATTTTTTTTTGGAAAAAATATTTTATCATTTATTTTTTGATCAAGTCATTCACACAAGAAGCACTTCTCCAATCTCAAAATTGATGTCAAAGAATTGGTTTATTTATACATTTGATTTTTTGTGCTTTAAATCATTTGCAAATGAGTTTAAATTTGAAGTGGTTTGAAGAACGATGGGAGTTTGCCATTTAGGTATTTTTGGCGGAAAACATTTGAGGCAGATTCGATCTCGGCATCTTTTTGGGATGTGTCTTGCATAGATTTTATGATCTGTTCTGGATTGATCTTGCTCCAAAGGTCATCATCTTTAATCATGTGCCTTGTGAGAAGTACATGATTAAAATTAACAACTTTGATAAAGAGTTTAATTTGCGTGCGCTTCACAAGCGTGCCTTGCGCCATGTCCTTTGTTAATTTTTTAGGTACTTTATCAATTCCTAAAACAACAGCATGAGGATAATTGTGTGATTCTGTAGGTTCTGAACAAGATTGTAAAACTATTGCTTTCTTTCCAGCATGACGGCCTTTAAGAAGAACAACTATTCGTCCTGGTTGAAGAAGATTCTTTTGGGAAAACATAATGATGAATGTATGCCACAGCCGTTAATCATTGACCATTTTTCGTTTAACGGTTTTCATTCAAATTCTTATTTTCTATGGTTTATCCAAATTTGCTTTTTGGCCGACCGTTTATAGATCAATTTAATTTCACATAACATTTCAGAAATGCAAAATAAAGGATGGTATTCTAAAGTTATATGTTCTGATAATGAACCACAAACGCGCTGGGTATCTTTTGATTCATACTTTCTTTGCGCATATTCAAACAAAAAAGATACAATTCCAAATTTAGCTTTTCATGTTGACAATATTCAAATTACAGAAGCATTCGAAGAAATCGGTCAAATGCATTCAATAAGATTAAACTTGTCTCACCAATGTTCTTTTGATCATTTTTTCATTTATACTCCAAATCAATTTGATATTGTTGAAATAAAGGATGAAATAATTAATCAACAAAACAAGTGGCGTGAGCATTGCACAAATGATGAGCCAGATTATTCGCAAGATTATGTCTTAGATGTAACAGGAAAATTCATCTTCAGACCAGCTGACAGAATTCATTTTTCGTTATCTCAAACAGAAGTTAAAGTTACACAACTTAACCAAGAAGATATCATCATTCCAATAAATTCCAATTTTGATATCCATCCAAGTAATGAATCTCCAAAAGACGTAAAATGGATTATAATCAAATACGAATCAGACAGCGAAACAAAAACTGCTCAATATCACTGTTCGAATCTTGATATAATGAAGAAGCTTGTGAGCACATCATTGCAAATCAGAAATCGTTTGCAATCGTACACATAAATGGCAGAGAACATTTTGCAATATGCAAAAATCGGCAGAACTTATTAAATCATTTATCCAAAAGTTCTTTTAACTGAGTTGTGAGAAGTAATCGAAAAGAAAAGCTGAAATACTTCATTTTTATTAAATAAAACCATAATATTTCCCATGGCACAAAGAAGAAATTGTAGAGTTTTGCGCAACAATTTTTTTATATTTACAAATTGGATTATTGAATTGTAAGTAACTTTAATATTTCTAAAAGATTCATTGGGAAATGTAATAAACAATTAACATTTAATTAAGACCGAGAAAAGAAGATGAAACGTTACGTTTAATGTGTGATATTTTCATTTTGGAATTATCTCTTTTCTGAAATGAAGTTGGATGGATGCAAGGTCCTGAGGAGCTTCGTTTCCTCCCTTGATTGCTTTGAGCATTCCTTCTATTTCCTTAATCTTCTTCGAGATTTCCTTTAGATTTGCCTTGTTTTCTTTTGCAGCTTTAGCTGAATCTCCAATACGCTTTTCTTCTCTTTCTTGATATCTTTTGATTTCTTCTTCCATTTCTGCAAAGGAACGAAGATTCGTGTTAAGATCTCTTTGAATATTTGACTTTTCTAATTGATCAAAGTTACTGTGAATTCTTTCTGCTGTTTTAGCGAGTAAAGAAATACGAGATTCATACTCAGTGATTTCATCAGATAAATCGTTGACCTTGAATGATGCAAAATTGATTTGTGTTTCGATTTCTTTGGCGTCTTCCTCAAATGTCTTGATTTCAGCCATTAAATCCTTGATCTTATTGGAAATCTCTTGAGAGCTCATCAGAGAAATGAAAACCGCAACTTTTTTCACATTTCATTTCACAATTCAAAAACTGTATACAATTTTTCACTACTTTATTCATCATCTAACTTTTGGAGTAAAGTTCGTAAAATTGAATATTTAGAAATAAAGTAAACGTACATACAACAAATGCTTGAAGAATTAAATCGTAGACTCGATGTTATTGAAGGATATGTAGAAGGAATTCATGAAAGAACAGAACAATCAATGCCTGAAATGACACCGCCATATCCGAATCGTTTGATGCGAAGACAACAAATTGAAAGACAAATTAATCAATCCATCTTTTCACCAAATCTTCACGAACTATATAAATCAGTCCCAAAAAACTATGCTGGCCCTGAATTCATTAAACAATTATTGGAAGCAGAAAATAATCAATCTCGAAAAACAAAGAACAAAAAGTCATTTGATATAGATTACCAAGAGTATATAACCATTTTAGCCCAACGAAACTCCAATTCAGCTCCGTACAAAATCTAATTTTTTCTTTTTGTAAAAATATATATAACAAAATGACTTTTCCATCATAACTCAAATCGTCAAAAATCACTTACAGTTTTATCCGATTCCAAAATTCATTATTTTTGATAAATTTATAATCTTTATTAATCATTGAAAATCGCGTGCTTCTCTGATAAGCCTAGACTTTGTCTTAGACTCTTGCCTCTTCTTTATTTTCCTTTTGTATCTATTTTCTTTCGATACTCTATTCTGAATTCTCTCATCTTCATCAACTTCTTCTTCTTCTTCAGACGTCTTTCCTTTCTTATTATAATACTTTCCTTTTAAGTCTATTGGTGTAATTTCATCTACAAAGTCTGAAAATTGTGGAATAGATTCAACCTCAAGATCAAACCTTAACAAGAAAAAGCGTCTGAGCTCTCCCAAATCATGGTTAAACTTTTCCTCAGCTTCACTACTTGTATATGGGAGACATTGTGGAAAATCAATTAATCTGATTTTTCCATCAGGCTGTAAAATGATATTAAATTGGCTAAAATCAGCATGTACAACGCCAGACTTTAACAAATTAACAGCTAAATCAACACATTCTTCGAAGGTGTGTGCTGGATCTTCAAGATATTCAACGCTATTAAGAAGAGTTCCATTGATGTATGACATGACAACACAGTGACGATTCCAATCGATTGGTGTTGGAACTGGAAATGCCTGGAGTGCTGTCATATTCTGAAATTCTCTTTGAGCAGAAAGTCTTGATAAGTAAAGCCAAGATGATGAATGTTTCTTGTTGAGGTAATCACGAGTGTCTTTAGCTTTTCGGAAAGAAACACGACCAATTCGATGGAATTTAATAACAACAGGTGTTTCATCATCAGTGTAACCAACATAAACATCAGCTTCTTTACCCTGACCAAGGATACCACCAAGGTGAGAAATGACACCTCTTTTAACTAAAGCATGTAATGCAAGAAAATCATATCCATTTTTTGAAAGTTGATAACCATCATAAGGTTTGCCTTCATGAAGTGCCAATCTACGCTGTACTAAACTTCCTAATGCATGATGAATTGAACCACGAAGACCTGATATTGAATGAACAAGTTCTGCTGCAACAAGTTCGTGATTTCTCTGTCCCATTTCAATTGCTGTAAGAACACGCCATTCATCATCTTCGATGTATGGCAATAAAGATGCATCAAAAGCCATCTCGCCTCGATTTTGGTCGTCAGAAATTCAGAACAAATTTTGCGGTTATGACACAACAAAAATTTTCGTTTCTCATTTTCACTTGATTAAATCAATCTCTTTATCACTTTCTTTTTTAAAAAAAGGTATACACCAAATTTCCAATAAATATACTAAAAATAATTATTCATAAATTTATGATTATATAATCAATTGATCAAATTTTTGTTTTTATCCAAATCATCTGGCTTGCTTACTCGCGTTGTTTACATCAATAATGTGGATTATACTAGTATTTCTCTAAATATTATTTTGAAAATGAATTGAAATGTTAATACAAAAAGTGACAAAAACACGTTTTTCTTGAATTTTGCTAAATGAGGAAGCCAAGTAGGGGCGGCGCACAAAAGCCAAGCTTAGCCCTTCGTGCTGCTGCCCTCCAACAGCATATGTCACAAAAAATGTTTCTTTCAGAACCACTTTATAAACCAAATATTCCGAAAACAACGATATCGCGGCAAAAGCCCAAACGTAAGCATCCAAATGTTACTAAGCCAAGCGTTCCTACATCAACAATATTCGAATCTAAATCTGTATCATATAAACGTAAAATTTATAATCAAAAACTTACACTTGCTGAGCAACTCGGCCTTGTAAAGCCTCCGCCTGCACCTCTTACAGACGAGCAGTTTGAAACAGTTAAAATCAACACTCAAAAACGTGGATTTTTTAATGAATGCTGTCCTATTTGTCTTGAAAAATTTGGACCTGATAATCTGGTTCTCCTTTCATGCAGCCACCTTCTTCATACCACTTGTTTAATGAACTTCAGGAAGTTTACTCGTGGTAAAGTTCACACATGTCCTGTCTGCCGTTGCCAATATGAATTTGTTGAAGTCAAAGCAGAAGCTGCTTATCACGATCGTTGTGCTCGTGATATTCAACGTGTTTTCCGTGGGTATCTTGTACGTGACAAAATATGTCGTAATGCGCCTGTCAATTCAATTCTTCAT
This sequence comes from Histomonas meleagridis, assembly GCF_020186115.1. Classification (NCBI taxonomy): domain Eukaryota; phylum Parabasalia; order Tritrichomonadida; family Dientamoebidae; genus Histomonas; species Histomonas meleagridis. Next base: position 98,670 of record NW_027150850.1, read on the forward strand.
CGCAAATGGGTAATTGGGAAAGCACAAGATGTATCCCATAGGCTAACAAAAGCTATTGATAGCCAAAATGATGCTGTCGATGCTTTTCTGTCTTCTATTGATGCTGATCTGGAATATCAAAGAGGTTTGTTGAAAGCATTTGAAGAAAGAGAAAAAACCGTCAACTTTAACGTCTGCCGTAAAAAAGCGGTTGAAATTAACGAGGAAATGGAGTGCCCCATTTGCCTCAGGAAAATAGAAACAGAAGAATGCGAAGTTACTTCATGCTGTCATGTTTTTCACATTAATTGTTTAATGTCTTGGTTGAATTTTTGCGAAAATCAAGGAAAACAAGGGACGTGCCCAGTTTGCAGATCTGTTTTCCAACATGCGCATTTTGTTGAAAAAGATGAACACAATAACCGAGAAACTAATGATGATGAGAAAGAAGTCAAACAAAAAACAAAAAGAGGAAGGGAGAAGTCAAACAAAAGGATTGGTCAAAAATGATTTTGTATTTTATAAGAGAACTCATAAATTTGAAGAATTTGCTTTCTTTAAATGTTAATAAATTTTGGAACTTTGAATTTTAATTGATATTTTTTTTCTCCCGATTGAACATGGCGATGTTACTGGGGATTGGGATGATATGGAAAGTTTTGTATGCACATCTTCTACAACGAATTACTTGTTGATCCAGCTGAACATCCAGTTCTTCTTACAGAATCCCCAATCACTCACAAGATTCAACGTGTAAAGATAATCCATATTCAATTTGAAACATTCCAGCATTCTACATTGGTAATCAAGCTGTTCTTTCCCTTTACTCATCTAACTGTACCACTGGTATTGTTCGCGATATCAAAGAAAACCTTTCGTATGTTACATTTGATTTTGATGAAGAATTGAATAAAGCAAATTACTACAACATCTGAATGTGATATCTCGTACACACTTCCAAATGGCAATGTCATCACCATTGGCAGTGAACGCTTCGAATGTGCAGAACTTCCTTTCAAGCCGCACATGAATGGATTCGATTACGAAGGCATTGATCAAACACTTTTTAAATCTATCATGGCATGTGATACCAATTTTTGTAAAGATCTCTATGTTAATGTTTTCCTTTCAGGCGGTAACACAATGTTCGAAGGATTTCAAGAACGAATAGAGAATGAGCTATTGAATCTTGCACCATCAGCAATGAAAATAAATGTCGCTTCAACACCACAGCCGAAGTACGCAGCGTGGATTGGTGGGTGTAAACTTGCTTCGCTTCCTACTTTCCAACAAATGGTTATCAGCGGAATGAATATGATGAAGAAGGAATTGTTGATTGTAAGTGTTTCTAAAGGAACATAGTAAAATTATATTTTCAATTTAAATGCATTAAATGAAATTTTTATATCCATTCATGAATTTATTTATTGTTCTTAATTACAATTTATCAAAAATTTATTTTGATAAACACCATTGAATTCATTATCAATTACAAATTTGATCTAAATTAATGGTGATACTTGGGTAGTGCTTTTCATTACCTTTATTAGAATTCTAATTAAAAAATTACTGAAACAATTTCATTTTGTCGGTTCTATTGAGTCATTGGCTTTAACCGAACATTTAATAATTTAAAAAGTTACTATCATCGATTATTTTTCAGTGAAAAAAACTTCACCATTGAATTAAAAGTGACATGTGTTTGGCCTTTCTGTTTGGAAATGACCGAACTTCTCTTCATATCTCCAATCCAAAAAAAGGATCCAAGAAAGCCAACATGGCACGGTATTCCACGCGTTGCTCTCACACGCCCAGCCGTTGCTGCAGAAATTGATCCAGTTCAACCAGAAACAATTCCAGTTGAAGAAAGGAAGACTCGTGCCTCAATCAAAATTGGTACAATTGTCATAATTCTTGATGGAGAGTTTAAGGGCAAACGTGGTGTTGTTTTCGCCGATAATGGCAAAGGAATTGTTAAAGTTAATGGCCCAGCTATCAAACCAGTTGAAATTGACCAAGATTTCTTAATTGCCACATCCACAAAATTAGAAATTGGTAACGTTGACGAAGCAGGATCTGCTGCAGCAATCAATGCTGCTGCAGAAAAAATACCAGAAATGTCTGACTACCTTAAAGCTACATTTACTCTTAGACCAGGAGATCGTCCACATCTTATGAAGTTCTAAAAACTTTTGGTATTGAATTATTTATTTCTTTAACAATTTCAATATTTGAAAATATTCTTTATCACATAGGAAACAATGTATTTCATGCAGTGAAAATAAAAAATATTTTATGAGTATGAATAATGTAATTGAGATCATAATTAAATTCATAAAAAAAAAATTGTTATTTCAAGGTTTATTGTTTTGCTAAATAGTTTGTAACCATCTGTTTAGTCATATTTCTTGAATCCAAGAAGTCCGGCACGTTCACGGAAACATCTACGGCACATGTTGATTCCATATGAGCGGATAACACCACGACGGCGTTGGCAGCAGCGGCAGCCACGATCAAAAGCACCTTTGGCATGTTCGCGGTTGTGTTTAGGAACAAATTGGGTTGGCATTAGAAAAAAGGGAGAGACCAAAACCGTAAAAACCGAAAAACTTCCGGCACTTTTTCTAATGGTCTACTGTTCACTATTTTGCATGTCAAAATTAGCTATACAAAAAGGAATTGATAAAAATGCCTAAAATATTTATTAATATTATTTGAAATTAATATTATTTGCTATAACAAAATGAAATTTATTTAAAATATTTAATGTATCGCTCATTCATTTAAAAATAATCATACGGAAATAGTTAAAGTTTATAAATAAATTTACTTTGTTCTTCTTAAACAAGGGGAAATTGATGTAAATGCATAACTTGATAGAAAACATCTCAATGATTTGGCCACATGAAAAACTTTCATAAATAAATTTTGCTCTCAGAGCCAATTATCCAAAAACACAAATCCTCTTTTAAATATAAAAATTAGTCTTGTTAATTTTTACTTATTCAATCAAACAAGACTAATTACATTTTTGATTGTAATAAATTGATTATTTCTTTGTTTCCACTATTTTTAGCATGATCAAGTGCTGTATTAAATAAAACGAATTCATTCCAAATATTTATACAAAACACGAAAATATTATTATAAATATTAAATAATACAAATTAATATCTTTAATGTTAATATCAATTTTTTCATTGGAAATGAGTTCTTTAGCAATTTCAGTTCTCTCTTTTAAGCATGCGTGAATTAGTGCGGTCCAAAGTAATTTGCATAAACACCCAACAGAATTATTAAACATTAAATAAATTAAAATTAACTTCATATTTAATAAATAAATATTTTTAGCATTAATATCAATTCCTTCCTGTTCAAGAAGTAATTTCACTATTTCTGTATGACCTTCACTTGCTGCTCTAGTGAGTGCTGTATTAAATAATATAAATAAATCCCAAATATTATTTTATAATATCAAATAATTATAATTAACTTCATATTTAATAAATAAATATTTTTAGCATTAATATCAATTCCTTCCTGTTCAAGAAGTAATTTAACTATTTCTACATTACCTTCACTAGATGCTAAAATAAGTGGTGTATCAAATAATTTAAATAATTTCCAAATATTATTTTATAATATCAAATAATTATAATTAACTTCATATTTAACAAATAAATATTTTTAGCATTGATATCAATTCCTTCTTGTTTGAGAAGTAATTTAACTATTTCGTCATATCCTTCTTTAGATGCATACATAAGTGGTGTTGAAAATCACCGAAAAAATCACAAATTATTATAATCAAATATCAAATTATTAAAATAAATTTCATATTTAAAAAATAAATATTTTGGGCATTAATATCAATATCTTTATGTTCAAGAAGTAATTCAACAATTTCAGTATAACCTGCTACACATGCTAAAATAAGTGCGTTATCAAATAAATTAAATATTTTCCAAATATTATTATAATATATCAAATATTTAAAATAAATATCAAATTATATTTATAAAAATCTTCAGCATTAACATCAACATCTTCATGTTCAAGAAGTATTTTAACCATATTTGTCAAACCTTTTGAAGCTGCGTAAATAAGTGGTGTATAAAATATATAAAACAATTTCCAAATATTATTTCGAAACATCAAAAAATTAAAATTAACACTAAATCACACAAATAAATATCTCTTTCATTTACATCAATCTCTTCTTGTTTGAGAAGGAATTTAACTATTTTCTCATCTTTCGTTTGAATTGCTGAAAATAGATCTTCTGGTAAATCTTCAAATTATTAAAATTTATGTCATCTTCATCATTATTTCCATAGTTAAGTATCATATTCATAATTTGAAAACATACATTTTCTCTTGCATAATCAAGGGCTGTTTTAAATATTTAGGACAATTTCCAAATATTATTTCAAAATTTCAAATTATTAATATAAATATTAATAAAAAGAAATTGATGTTTTTTGCATTAATATCAATTCCTTCTTGTGCAAGAAGGAATACAACAACTTCACCACGATCTTTTGAAGAGGCAAGCATAAGTGCTGTTTCAAATATTTTAACTAAATTCCAAATTTTTTATTGAAACATCAAATTAAATATATCTGACTGAAAATGGATTAAATGAATATTTTTAGCATTGACATCAACCTTTCCTTGTTCAAGAAGGGATTTAACTTTCTCTAGGTTGCCATCGTAAGATGCCTTCAAAAATTCTTGGATCGAAGATTCCATTCAGTTAAAACTAAATGTCATAACGGTTTTTCACAAAAATTGAATAGATGACATTTTGATTGATAGTCAAACTTGTAAGTTGTCATCGTTTTGTAAACAATTCATTTTAACTAGTTTTTCAAAATAACGTACTTACAAAATTACTTGTTTCACAACAGATATATTTGGTAATAATGGTTAGTGATTGTCCTCGTTTTATGATACAGCTTCATGTATTTTTGATCCATGTCCTTTTAATGCATGTTTGGTATTCTTCCAATTTAATTTTATTCAAATAATGATAAAAAGAACCTTTTTATACCTAAAGAACCTTGTTCAACACGAAAATGTTTCGTTATTAAGTTTTAGTAATTTCGAAAAAGTAATCTTTAAATGTAAATTAAATTTATGTGGAAACTAAAAAATTATATTGAAATGATGGATGCCATAACTAATGTTTATTAATGAGTTTAGCGGGCCCATGATGGTGCTTGTTGAGTGTAATTCCATCCGTAGTCACCATGGCATTTGGGACAACAGTTTGCTGAACTATCCCTGTTACCATTTTGATCCTTATGGCAGTTATTGCAATAAATAGTATTGCAACGACGGCAGATTTTCCAGCAGTTTGCAACTCCGCAAAATGGACAACCCATTGCAAATGAAGTGAAATTTTTTTTTTATTTCAATTTTCAATGCAATGAAAACTGTATTTAAAAAGTTCCAAATCCAAAAAACGCATTAACCTACAGGTTATCACAATGTTAACATTGTTACAAATACCAAACATGCATTAAAAGGACATGGATCAAAAATACATGAAGCTGTATCATAAAACGAGGACAATCACTAACCATTATTACCAAATATATCTGTTGTGAAACAAGTAATTTTGTAAGTACGTTATTTTGAAAAACTAGTTAAAATGAATTGTTTACAAAACGATGACAACTTACAAGTTTGACTATCAATCAAAATGTCATCTATTCAATTTTTGTGAAAAACCGTTATGACATTTAGTTTTAACACTGGTATGGATCTGTAACATTTCAAACAATGTGATTTTTATTATGAGTAAATTTTAATACATATTGCTATTGAACAATTATTGTATTTTTTTCTCATATACGCAATTTTGATATTAAAATTAATTTTAGTTTATCATAATTTCATTTTATTAATAAATCGTTTTTTAATGAAATTGTAATTATCTTTATTTGATACAGTACTTATAAACTCATCTCAAAAAGGTGAAAAAAAATCAAATTACTTCTTGAACAATCTGAAATACATTAAAAAAAAATTTTTCAAACTGCATACATAATTGCATCTAAAAAAGGACACCAAGAAATAGTTAAATTGCTTATTGAAAAAGGAGCAAAAAGAGATTAATTCACACAAGTACATATAATTCATTTTATGCAACTAAGTTATAAAAAGAGAAAATATAACATCTACGCAACCTCATTTGGAAGGAATGCAAATTCTTAAGTAAATAAGATGTGTTACTTATTTAAATAGATAAACATCAATTGTATCTTTTTATATTGTTGGGAAATTTATGGCAAAACAACAAAATGCAAAAAAAAAATTAATAAAGTTTACATGAAATCAATATACAAATCATCAGGGCCTTCGTTATCACTATCTGCATCAGAGTCATCGCTTTGGTTTCGTTTGATATGATACTCAACATCACCAGCTTTTTCACCCTTTGCACGTTGCTCAGCGAGTCTTTTTGTATGGTTTGCAATCTCTAATGTTTGTTCAGGTGTCAAATCACTCACAAGATTTTTGATTAAATCTTGAACAAATATCTTGTATTGGATATCGTCCGAAAAAGAAAGGCAATGTTCTCCAAGTGCGTAAGCGAAATCTTCGAATTCTTGAACAGTTTTAGGCGTTGTTGACAAAGCTTTCGAGGCCATATTGCAAGTGATCGTTTTACATTCAATTTGGAGGTTTTGACAGAGGTCGACAAATGTAAAGTTTCATCAGCAAACGTCAAATTTTGAATAAACATAATTCTGACGTATAAAATTAACATATATTACGATTTGATAAATACATAAATATGTGTTCAAATTTCATAAATCGCATATCATCAAAAAATCAAAATTTTCATTTTTTAATTCATTTTTTATACATTAAATACTGTATATAATGGAAAGGATTCTATAGAGAAATTCGTGTCCTCTAATTTGGAGCACATTTAAAAAGGCTTATTTCGGTCTAGTAGAGCCTCATCCACTCTATAATTGGCACAAGTTCAACGGCACTGGGTTTTATCATTTTTGTGTCTATGAAATATGTTTTCCGCGATATTATAACATAATTGAAGTCAATCTCCGAATGATTCCAAATAAGGCATCTGTTGCTTATTTGTGTTGTTGGAATTCAAGTTTTCATTATTTTCTTCCCTTAATCGATTTGTGGCCCTAGTTACAGTGTAGGCGTGGGTTATAATAAGGTGTCAGCCTACAGATTTTCGCTGCAGTCTATATTGAGTAATTAAGAAAATTATTTTAAATAAATTATCATTTTTACTAGTGAATATATCACCAAATTTTATGTATTATGAAGCAAAAATACTTTAAATGAAATGGGAATTATTTTGTTTTTATTTTGATGTAACATTTAAATAATGATATTGTTTATTTGAAGGACTTACGAACATAATACGGGTCAGATCATACAAGTTCATTAATTACAGGGTGATCCAAAAGTCTTTAAATCTCACTTTTTCACAATAACTAAAAGATATTTAATAAAACATTTATATTATATAGCAGTCTTGAATGTGTAGAATATTTTATCTTTTATGAATGTGTAATGAGTTATATAGGTTTAAAATTTTATACGTCAGAATTTCGAACAGTACTTCATTATTTCTTTCTTCATGGATTATCATTTGAAGATACATATAATGGGATGACCATCGCTTATGGCTATACACATTAAGAAAGATATATATCACATGAGTTACATCAGTCAATAGAAGTGTCAATGCAATATTTTATACAAAAGTCACTCAAAGACATTTGAAATGTGATCGAAATTCACTTTTTATTATTTCTTTTTTCGTGGATTATAATTTGAAGATACATCTAATGGAATGACCATCGCTTACGGCTATACACATTAAGAAAGATATATATCACATGAAGATACAGCGCCTATAGAAGTGTCAATGCAATATTTTATACAAAAGTCACTCAAAGGCATTTGAAATGTGATCGAAATTCACTTTTTATTATTTCTTTTTTCGTGGATTATCATTTGAAGATACATCTAATGGAATGACCATCGCTTACGGCTATACACATTAAGAAAGATATATATCACATGAAGATACGGCGTCTATAGAAGTGTCAATGCAATATTTTATATAAAAGTCACTCAAAGGCATTTGAAATGTGATCGAAATACACGTTCATTTTTATTAATATTTCATTTATCACGCAGCCGTATTGGAGAGAATTTTCACCTTTTGCTGTAGCACTTCAACCACGTGATTTATCCTATACTCGTCGTATAGCGATGAAGACTTAAAGTAATACTTCTCTACAAGCTCCTTGTCGGAAGTCAAGTAAAGGTACCATTCGACCATTCGCTGCATTTTGAGTCCGAGGAATATGAAGTCTTCGAGTGGCGTTCCATAGTATCGGTCGTCGTCCATTATATCCGATTTGTTAAAGTGGTCGATTTTGTTGATGAGCTCTTTGAAGCTATTGTTGTCGAATTTGCTGTTATTCTTTTGGAGAAATGTCATTATGAAGTTCCATGGCCCTAATGTATTAAACGCTTCTCGAATGCGAAGGCCATCACTAAAAATAGAGACCATAAACTGGACAATGTTCTTTGTGTTAGCTTCGTTGATACAACAGAATGTGTATGCTGGGTTATAGAAGTAACATTCGAGATCATTAAATGTGGCATTGATAATACAATCATTACGTGGTTCAGTAGTCGTAATATTCGATGGAAGTTTATCAAGAAGCTTTAATGTCTTTGGTATAACTTTCTTATTACTTAATAATGCAAATTGCGTATAGTTTTGCGTAAGCCATTCATGGCCTTGTTCAGATATTACGGTAAGAATTGGCTTTAAGAGATTGGAATTGATTACACTTGATACAAATAAAGAGATTTGTTTGCTTGGCTTTGGTTCTTTTTGTGATGCTTGAAGAACCTCTTCGAGCTTAACGTTCTCCGATCCGGGGAACTTTTTCTGAAAGAGCTTTTTGAATGCAACGATGGAGTCCATGAAACGGTTTTGATCGATGATCCCGTTAAGGAATAATGAAATGATAAGAAAACAAAAGCGTTCGTTCGGGTTTTCGGTGTTCGAAGGTAAGTTGGAAAGTTCTTTGAAGAATGGGACATATGGAGATTTTGGCTTTTCTGTGAAAGGTTGGAAATCGAGAGATGGGACATCCCTATAAGTTGGCTTTCCAATGATTTCTTCGATTGGTGTAACAGGAACATCTTTGACGACAACTTCTTTGGGTTCTAATTTCTTGGTCTTATTGCAAAGAATCGACATATGGATGGAAAGCATCCACGACATGGCTTGGGTCTCATTTTTAGCTACAAATGTATAACAATTTTCGGTATTACCGACTTCCATTAATTGGAATGATCTGAGGAAAATTGTTTTGTCCTTCTTTAAAGATTTTGGGCATTCGAGAAGTGTTGTGATATAAGTGTTTCTTCCAAATATGTATTCGAATCCTGGAATTATCATATTCTTTTTTTGAAAATGTGTTTGGAGGAATACATGATGTTGTTTGATTTGAAGAGAAGTAAGAAAAGATTCCAAATTTTTGGATCCTGGAAGAAGACCTTCGATTTCTTCAACGTTTAAATAATCATTCATCTCAGCATTTCGGAAAAATACTTCGATTTCTCCGAGAGTTTCGAAGAATGATTTCGTAAAGTTATCACATTTTTCCTTATCGGAAAATGTCAAATTGTATTTGAGTGAATTAAATGTCATGTTCACTAAAATAATGGTAAACTTCTTTGTTGGGTCAGGGATCGGAGAAAAGTTTGGGCAGAACAAAGCGAATTTTGCCTTTGATGAAGAAAAGAATAAAAATGGCCCGTTTGAAAATAAGTTGTAAACACCCGGCGGCATGGAACCTATTTCGGATGTCTTCACTGACCCCCAATCGTTTTTACTCTGGAGGCTACTGAAAAGGAGAGGCAGGTCATAGCTCATTTTCTCTTATAGCAGTAAATGTAATATATTCAAAAATCATTTTAAACGGTTTCATCGCTGTTCTGAAAAGAAAATTGAATGGTTTACCACAGATTAAATGGAAACTTACGAAAAAACAGTAACACAAATCAAAGAATTCATTAATAAGAACAACTTATATCGAAAAACTGCTATCCCAGTGATTTCTAGTGTTGCAGAGGATGAAAATCCTCGAGTTTCGAAATTCGGTGGAAAATATCCTTATTTGCCAAATGAAACAATTCAAAAATGTCCAGTGTGTGAACAATTCCCAATGATGGCTGTGCAACTTTACATTCCATCACTCCCAGAGTTTGTTCAACAATATTTTCAAGAGGCAGATCGGAAATCTTTGCTTGTTCTAGGTATATGTCCCGAATGTCTAGGTTCAAATGGTTACCAAATTAAGATTTATGGAGAAGGAGAACTTGATAAACTCGTTTATCATGATGACCACGGAAAGATTTGGGCAAGTCCGGAATATCATGAAAGAAGACACTTCCCTCGAATTCCATTTTCTCCTCAGCCATATGATTCATTTGATGAGCAAAGGCAATATTTCCAATTTTGTACAATAGAAAGTTGGAAAGAAACAGAAATGGTCCCATACACATCTCTCAAACAAATCCAAGAGTTGATAAAGAGTGAAGGAATCGAAAGTAGTAATCGATACTTCCTTATTGCTCATGGAATAAATATGCAAAATAATGTTAGCGGAAATTCATACCTCGCAGGATGGCCACATTTCTGTGAGTCTGATCAAACACCAGATGGGTATCAAATTCTTTTAAATATGTGTGAATCGGAAGCTGCAACACTTGGATGGGGCGATTGTGGAACTGCTCAAATTTGGGTTGGAACTGGTTCTAATGCAGGAAAATATCTTTTCACTTGTTCTAGTCATTAAATTGATGCTGTCTTGATTTTTTTAAATTTTGGTGAAGTAGTCGTAAACGGTTTTCGAATTGAAATTCATCGTCCGACATTTTCCATAATAAAAATGTAACGTTCGCTTTTTGACCATATTTTTGTCACTTTTATGAGTGGCTATAGCAATTCAAAAATTTGCATTTGTTTCTGAAGAATGAACTGGCCACTTCACTTTTAATGCTTTCCACAAGCTTCTCACGTAAATTCAACATCCTTGAATACCAATCCAAGGAAATCTGCGCTAAGTTCAACGTTTCAGCAGGTATCAACCAAGTTGCTTTCACACCAGATGAAGCAGCTGAAGCATTCAAGAAGATCGGTCTTCCAGCAGTCGTTGTTAAAGCTCAAGTTTATGCCGGTGGTCGTGGCAAAGGCACATGGGTTGAAGATGGCTTCAAGTCAGGTGTTCATTTCGTTAAATCAGCTGAAGAAGCTAAACAAGTTGCTGCTAAAATGATCGGCAGACATCTCCGCACAAAGCAAACAACAAAAGAAGGCGCCCTCTGCAAGTGCGTTATGCTTTCAGACCCAGTTGAGATCAAGCGTGAATTATACTTCGCAATTCTCCTTGATCGTGCTTCACAAGCACCAGTTGTAATTGCCTCAACACAAGGTGGTGTCGAAATCGAAGAAGTTGCTAAGAACCAACCAGATGCAATCTTCAAGGAAGTTCTTGATGGTGTTGATGGTATCACAGAAGACGTTGCTAAGCGCCTCGCTAAGAAACTCGGTCTTGAAGGTGCTGCATATCAAAGTGGTGTTCAAGAAATGCAAAAGCTTTGGAAATTATTTGTTGGTTCAGATGCTACACAAGTCGAAGTTAACCCACTTGCCGAAACAGTTGACGGCCGTATTATCACAGTCGATTCCAAATTCAACTTTGATGATGCTGCTCATTATCGTCAAAAAGAAATCTTCAGCTATCGCGACCTTAAACAAGTTAACCCAATGGAACTCCGTGCCGAGAAATATGGTCTTAACTATGTCCAACTTGATGGTGATATCGCATGTCTTGTTAACGGAGCTGGTCTTGCAATGGCTACAATGGATGTCATCAAATTATCCGGTGGTGATCCAGCTAACTTCCTTGATCTTGGTGGTGCTGCTTCTGAGAAGGCCGTCACTGAAGGATTCCTTATCATCAGCTCAAATCCAAAGGTTAAGGCAATTCTTGTTAACATCTTCGGTGGTATTGTCAAATGCGACATGATTGCTAAGGGTGTCATTGCAGCCGTAAAGAAGGTGGGACTTAAGATCCCACTTGTTGTTAGACTCGAAGGTACAAATGTTGATCTTGGTAAGAAGATCCTTAAGGAATCAGGTCTCCCAATCATCCCCGCTAGCAACCTTACAGAAGCTGGTGAAAAGGCTGTTCAAGCAGCTCGCAGCCATTAATTACGCAATGAATAAAGGCCACAAATAAAATTAATTAATACATCAAATTTTGATGTACGGTTATTATTTCTTACATTTCTCTGATTTTTAATAAAAACAGAACGATTTAGAAAAGCATTATGAAATAATCATTGTTTAAATGAGATTTTAACCAAATTAAATGGAAAAAGAACAAAATGAAAAGAAATGAAGTAATAGGGCTGCCCCAAATAAACGGTGTAGTAAACGGTTTTGGGAGTTTTGGCGGTTTTGGTCAAGCCTTGGTTTATATGGGACACATCATTCGTGCTCAGCGTAAAGGTAATGGTAATGTTTTCCGTGCTCACACACACCACAGGAAAGGCGCTGCAAAGTTCATGCCATTAACAGCTGCACAAAGGTCTGCTCAAATCGTTGGTGTTGTCAAAGACATTATCCATGATCCAGGAAGAGGCGCTCCACTTGCTCAACTTGTTTTCCAAAAATCCGGAAAAGCAGGTCTTGAAAGACATCTTGTTATTGCCCCAGAAGGTATTCACACTGGTCAATTAATCCAAGTTGGTTCAACAGCCTCCCTCCATGTTGGTAACATTCTCCCACTCGGTCAAATCCCAGAAGGTGCCGAAGTTTGCAACGTTGAACATCATCCAGGAGATGGTGGTCGTTATGGCCGTTGCTCAGGTGATTCATGCCGTGTTATCACACACAACGATGATGGCTACACACGTGTCCAACTCCCATCCGGCCGTAAAGTCGTTGTTTCCAGCAATTGCCGCGCATGCCTTGGTGTTGTATCTGGTGGCGGTCGTCTTGAAAAGCCACTCCTTAAGGCCGGTACAGTTGCACACAAATACGCTGCAAAGAGGAAGGCATGGCCAGTTGTCCGTGGTACAGCAATGAACCCAGTCGATCACCCATACGGTGGTGGTTCACATCAACACATCGGTAAGCCATCAACAGTTTCTCGTAACGCTCGTCCAGGTCAAAAGGTTGGTCTCGTCGCCGCCCGCCGTACTGGTCGCAGGAGGGGTACAATCTCAGTCGTCTAAAAACCAAATTTTGCATAATTTCATCGTTTTTGATTCCATTAAATTTAAGTATATCTTAATCTGTTAGCACATAATTGGATTTGAGTAATTATTTTATATGGTTTGTGTATTATGTTGGAGTAATCAGTCTGAAACTTGACAAATGAATAATTGAGTTTCTTTTTTTATCTTGAGTTCATACAATTTCTCAACACATTTTAGTCAACAAAAACAATTTTTTTGATCGATCATTAGATTGGTTCAGATATTACAATTGTAATATTAAAGTAAACAAAATAAATACAAACAAATGTTTATGTATTATATGGATTTCTTGTGTATTCAAATGACCCGAGTGATGAATTTCTCGTTTTCCTTATCATGCTTAATGAGTTCATTGATTCCTTTATATAATTTAATTGTTCTTTAGCTGAACGAAGTGCATTGACAAAATTTTGATCAACAATTTCGGTGTTATTAACTGAAAGTGAATGTAGCGATTGAAAGTTTATTCTGTTTTGCTTATGTGAATTAGAAAAAGAGTTTATTTGCTTGTGTGAATTTGTATCAGCATCATCATTCACATAAGATATATCTTCTAGTACAAAAACAGGCGAAAGATTGAGTTCTGGTTTATCATTTTTAGGTGAAAAATCGCGATTTTCATCTTCACTTGAAAAATATATTTCCTTCGAAATTGTTAAAGAATGAGGTTTTGGAATCGAATTATTAATACTCAAGAGGGATGAGGGCATTGTGGGAATTTGTTGCTCAAATTCTTCGGATTCATCAGATTTGATCATAAGATTTGAATACTTAGATTCTTTTGGTAAGGATTCTTTCGGAATGGTATCACAGAGGCTAAAAGAAAAACAAATTTCTGTTTGTTCATCTTCTATTGAAAGTGGTTTGATACTATTTGGAGAAAATAAATCTTCTGTAAGATCTGTTTGAGAATCATCTGAATCACTAAACGTGATTCTTTTTTTAATAGGTGTTTTTGTTACACTTTCATATTCTGGAATGTCGTTAGACAGATTTTGATTATCAATTTCAGATTCTAATTGATTTGAATTTATTGAAGGGCTGTTTGTATTGGTAAAATTGCTGTTATTTTTGGTAGTTTCTGATGAATTAGTTGGATTTTTGATATTTTGAGGTGTGATTTCAACTGTTGAAAGACACATGTTTTTAACCAACGAATCCAAAGATTCTTCTTCTTCTTCCTCTTCATTTACAAAAAACTTATCGTTTAAAATGGATGAATGAATATGAAGTTTTTTCTCATATTTTTCTATTGACCCGTAAATATTTGAAGTTGTTATAGAAGAATTATCTAAGAAACTTTCCAATTCGCTGTCGATATCATCTTCCATAAAAAATTTCTTGTTTGAGCTTGAAAACCGTTTATTTTTTCAGAGTTTAAAAATAGATGTCAACAATAATCGTTGTTAACATCTTTGATCTAATTTTATTTATAACACTTGTTGCGCCATATATACTCTATTCAATTGCATATAAATATCCTCAAATATTCAAACGATTTATGACACAAAATCAACTTATTTTATTATCATCTATCATGAAAACCATTTGCATGGTATTATATGCAGCTTATGGTTTCCAAGGCAAGTTTACATTTAAATATATTTATATTAGTATTGTTTGTATTGCTATAGGTCAATATCTTAATTATATCGTTTATACACGTCTTGGCAAAGTACGTGCATATTATGGCTGGGAACTTGGTATTGATAATTCACCTCCAATTCATGGCTTCCCATTTGATATTGGACATCCACAGTACAAAGGTTGCTTCCTTACGCTTCTTGGAACGTATCTTTTGTTTGAGGCAACCAAAAAGTTCACATTTTTCACAATAATATGGACCATTATGTACTTTTATATCACCCTTATTGAGAGCACTTCTCCTGGAAGAAAAGCATGAGTAAAAAGTAATTAGACGCATAAAAAAAAATTTTTAAATAATTCAAGGAACGCAAATGAAGAATTGTTTAGATGACCAATGATATTTTTAACCATAGTTATTATTTGCTAAGCCAAATTGTGTTTGAAATATCATTGTTATCAATTTGAAATGTGTTTCATGTGTATCCATTAAATTATCGCAATATTTTCCTATTGTTCTAATTTGCTCACGCCAAAATGCACTAAAATAAAGTTTTCAATGATATGTTCGCATTTTTTTGAATATGTCGATAAGGGCGAAAAGATTTTCACTAGGTTTGCTTGTCCGGTACTATAAAACAAAATGAACAATTGGGAAACAATTCAGTTTATTCAACAAAAAATATTTTCCTTAAATAAAGAAAATCTTGTTCAAGCAGCTATTTCAGTGTTTGATATATTTGATAATAATTATCAGTATTCATTTAACTTACTTATTAGTCAAATAATTTATTCATCATTTGTAGCAGGTATGAATGATTTAGAAGTCTATATGAATTTCATTAAAGAAATAAAAAAATTTGAAGATAACAAACAAACTCAAAGTAAAATACATAAAGTTTTTTTACAAATGATTTTAAATATATATTCTCAAGAATCAAATTATTTTCTTGAGAGAATGATTCAAGAAAATTTATGCGAATCAAACATAGTTGTACAGATGAGAGAAGAATCGTATTTTATACATTACATGTCCAAAAAATTTCTAGAAAAAAAAGAATATTTGAAACAAAATATAGTAAACATTGAAAAACTTTCAAAGAATGATTGGGAAATTCATAAGAAACTTATTAAAGAAGGACAAAATCCTAATGAAATTTCGAAAATAATTCGAAATGATGAAATAGAAAAACTTCAAGAAATATCAGCACAAAATGAATTCGATTTTAATCAAACAATTAAACCATCACTTTATGAAAGATGTTCTTTTATTAATACACAAAATGTTACATTAATTGATTATGCAGCATTTTTCGGATCAATTAAATGTTTTAAATATTTACTTATGAATGGTTCTGATATAAAAAATACAGGTAGGTATGCAGTTGCAGGTGGAAATGAAGAAATCATTCATTTATGTGAACAAAATCATTCATCATTTGAAGGTGCATATGAAGTAGCAATTGAATTTCATCGAAATGATATCTTTAAATATCTTTATGAAAATAAAATTGCTGAAATTAATAATTTAGAAGAATTTGGAAAGAAGTGTATTTCATCTCATAATTATGAAATTTTTATATTTTTACAAAAAGAAGGGATGCTAATTTGCGAAAACATTATTAATGAATCAACAAAAATTGGAAACATATTTCTCATAAAACATTTTCTTGAATGTAATCAAATTCCGAAAGATATTTTAGTATTTTCATCAGAGTCAGGAAATATTGAACTTGTTAATTATATTTTAATACAAGAAGGAATTGATATTAATGCTAAAGATATTTATTTGTTTTATTTAAAATTTATTTTAATAATTTGATATTTCAAAATAATATTTGGAAATTATTTAAATTATTTAAAACAGCACTTATGTGGGCATCTGAAAATGGTCGTACAGAAATCGTTAAATTACTTCTTAAACAAGAAGGAATTGATATCAATGCTAAAGATATTTATTTGTTTTATTTAAAATTTATTTTAATAATTTGATATTTCAAAATAATATTTGGAAATTATTTAAAATATTTGATACAGCACTTATGTGGGCATCTTTAGAAGGTCATAAAGAAATCGTTAAATTACTTCTTGAACAAGAAAGAATTGATATCAATGCTAAAGATATTTATTTGATTTATTTAAAATTTATTTTAATAATTTGATATTTCAAAATAATATTTGGAAATCATTTAAATTATTTAGAACAGCACTTATGGAAGCATCTTATAATGGTCATACAGAAACAGTTAAATTACTTCTTGAACAAATAGGAATTGATATTAATGCTAAAGATATTTATTCGTTTTATTTATAATTTATTTTAATAATTTGATATTTCGAAATAATATTTGGAAATCATTTAAATTATTTAGAACAGCACTTATGGAAGCATCTTATAATGGTCATACAGAAACAGTTAAATTACTTCTTGAACAAATAGGAATTGATATTAATGCTAAAGATATTTATTTGTTTTGTTTATAATTTATTTTAATAATTTGATATTTTAATATAATATTTGGAAATTATTTAAATTATTTAAAACAGCACTTATGTGGGCATCTTTAGGAGGTCATAAAGAAATAGTTAAATTACTTCTTGAAAAAGAAGGAATTGATATTAATGCTAAAGATATTTATTTGATTTATTTAAAATTTATTTTAATAATTTGATATTTCAAAATAATATTTGGAAATTATTTAAAATAATATCATATTTGAAAATTATATAAAGTATTTTGAACAGCATACATGTACGCAAGAAAATGAATATACCGAAATAATTGAAATGTTTCGTAAAAAAGAAGGAATCCAAGATGATATAACAGATAAAGCAAATGATCAAATGGAATTCTTTCCATTTTGGTAAGGAATTGGTATCATTCTAAAAAACTTACCGAATAAACATATATAAAAAGTTAAAGAATTTTTAAAACACGTAACATATTTTAATGAGCTTTGAAGTTGTTTGGTTACATAATTTGAAGTAAAAAGAAAATGTTTAAAGTGTAATAAAGAGAAATATCAATTACATTCCCTCACCAAAAATTGTGTTGTAAAATCATTCGACTTTTTCTGTAAAAAATTCAAACAAATTTAGTTTGCCATTAATTACATCAATTTTTTGTTTGAAAAAAAATATGTCAATTTATTCCTACAAAAGGATGCTATCACAAGGTGTGGATATGTATAAGGAAAAAGGTATAATAAAATGGTGTGAACAATTATAGTTGAAACAAATTTTTGAAGTGGTGGTGGATGCATACAACTTTTTTCTTTCATTTTTCAAGTAAAATTGTAAACTTTCATACATCCAGCTGACCATGGTCTATACCTAAAAAAAAAAAAAAAAAAATAAAACCTTTTTATTTTATACTTTGTTTGATTGATGAACGCTCATCATTTTAGGAAAACAACAAGAAAATTATGATGAACTTTTACATAATGATTTTGAACTTCATAATTATGTTAAAAAATGCGTTAATTATATACAATGAATTAACAATATATTTGTTATTTTCATAATAATTTACTTTTTGTTCAAACTTAATTTATCACAGATAAAAGCAGAACTACTCAAGACGAACACTTATTTGAAATTGAAATATCTTTGATAAACAATATCTTCTGTAGTAAATTTAATAGTATTATTATATGTTATGTTTGTCATAACTTCTACATCATATTTAGAATTTTCGCTAATCATATATTTATAACATTTGATTCCCGTAGTAACATTAACATCAGCTTCTGAATTATCGATTTCTTTGCCTTCACGATTATATGATACAACTTTAAATGTGTATAACGTTCCAACATCGTGTGCTTCGATTATTGCTAAATAATTAATTAGATCTTTTGTTACCTTGCTAATCACTGGATTTGCTTTGTCAATCGAATAGTGATGTTCTTCAAACTCGTGTTCAGTCGTCCTTTGCTTAAGATAAAACATAGTGTTAACAAAGACTATCCTTTCAAATTCTGTTGCATTACATTTGCTGTGTCCTGTTTGAATCATTGCTGTGTTTCCATAAGTATTAAGATAAAAATTTTCTGTTTCAGATATTTGACTGGTACTATCGGGAAACGAATACCAAATATCTCCAGTGGCATTTTGCTTCGCTGTATGAGAAAAGTAAATTATATATATATTGTTATTAAATACCAAATAAATAAAACAAATATATAATTATTTAAAGAAATATCCCTCGCATTAACATCAATTCCTTTTTGTTCAAGAAGTAATTTAACAACATCTATATAGGCATTTCCAGATGCTTGCATTAGAGCTGATCTAAAGAATTTGAATAAAATTGAAAAATTATTTTGATATATAAAATTATTAAAACAAACAAAAAATAAAACAAATTAATACCTTTAGCATTAATATCAATAAAAAATGAATGAATTCAAAATAATTTATATTCACTTATTTTTTTGTTATAAGTTATTAAACATAAACAAATAAAATAAAATTGAAACAAAATTTTAATACAAAAAATCGCTTAGTTTTGAGTTTCGAGTTGAGATGGATTCATAATACTCTCTATTGTTTCTAAAATTGGCGATGTATCAACTTTTTTGGTCTTTGGAGCTATGAATTGTGGGAGAACAACATTTGAAATCTGTGGCGTTGTGCATGATACCATTGAACTAAGTATTTCAGTAAGCGCTTTTCTTCTTTGAGATATATTAGATTCAACTGGTGGAGGAAGTTCAAAGTTTTCATTACTTTGAGGTACGTCAACTTCTTCAATTGGTATCGAAAAATCAATTTGTTGAAATTCCTGTGCAATATTTTGAGGAAGTTTCGAAATTACATTAGACTGAAATTTTTGTATCGAAGTATTTTTGCATGTTTCATCATCTTGGATTATTTCCGGGAGTTGAATATGAATACTCCCATCATCTTTAACGTCCTCCGTGACATGTGATTTGAAAGACGGTTTAAAAGAATCAAAATCAGAAATAAACGTTTTCGTGCGCTCTATTGTTTGTTGTATTTGTTGAGAAAATTTAATCAGCTCTTTGTCGATTTCGGTTTTTCTTATACACTTTGGTTTTGGTGGAGGTACGAATGCTGGAATTTCTAAAGTTTCTTCATATAATTTTTCAATACTAAGTTGATTATCTTTTTTCATGTGGTTGCTTTGGAGATTTTCGTAGAATTGTCTAAATTGCTCTGACAAAACAACGTCAGGACCTTCTGTAGATTGAGGTTTTAGCTCTTCATTTATAACGAGTGGTGTAATTGCATCAATTTGTGAAATGATTTTTAATCTATTTTGGATTTGTGATTCTATAATTTGCATCTCCTGTTCATTTATCTTTTTATTTTCTAGTAAATTTTTAAGATTTTGAAAGAATTCCAATTGAGATGAATAAATTGATTTTTCCATATTTTCATGGTATTGGAGAATTTTAATGAGGTTCTGAATATCTTCTTCGAGTGCTTCAACCTTGGAATCGATCGATTGAGAATCGTTGAAATTTTCTATAATTGTTGGGAAAAGTTTGAATTCATCAAATGTAATATCCGAAATTGAGTGCTTGGTCCATTGAGAGCTTGTAGGAAGGGAGTATTCTTCAGCCAAAATAGATGTGATATCTTCTGAATTATCAAATTTCTCATTTTTATCAATCAGTGATAAAAGAGAAATTTCATGATCTATTGCCTTTCTTAACTCACGGATTGATTTTATTTCAGTTTCTAACTCTGAATAATCGCATGTTGAATACTCTTGAGAAATGATTTCTAAAATTTCATTAATTTTTTCATTAATTTCAGATATAGTAGTCGACGAAATATCCGGAACTTCTGCTTCGCCATAATCTTTATTTTTTTCTTGGAATAAACTGATGAGTCTTTCTATTTGAACAGATTGTTGTTCATATTGATTGATTAATTTTTTGTTGTATGATACTTTTTCATGGCCTTCATTGTTTTCTGACCTTAATTGGTTCAGTTCTTCTTTAAGCATTGATATCATTTTTTCTTTTTCATTAATTTGGAAATTAATATTATCTAATTGTTCTAATGCTAATTCATATTCTGACTTTCCTTTTATGACTTCTGAATGAATTTTTGAAATATTATTATAAATTTCATTTGGTGCCTGATAAAGGTGCTCAGCCATTAAATACAGTCAATTTTTTGACATTTAATGTCAATTAGGTTGCGAGACGATAGCTTTTTTTCAGAGAAATATCACAATTCAGAATATTCACATTTTTATTCATATATGAAAATTCATGAAGGATTTAACACAAATCAATTTAATAATGAGTGGGAAACGCTAATGTCAAGAAAACAATTGGTGTTTGAAGCAAATAAAGAAAATATTATTCACTCAGCAAATTTAATTTTTAGTGAAATGGAAGAAAATTTCAATTTAACTTTTAACATAATCCTAAGTCAAATGATATACATACTATGTTTTATAAAAATAAACGATGTTGATTTTTATTTAAGATTTATGAATGAAATAGAAACTTTGGAAGAAAATAATAAAAATAAAGATAAAATATATGATATATTAAAGAAAATCCTAAATAAGCCCACACAAGAATATAATTATATTCTTGAACACATGATTGAAAATAATTTTATTCCAGTAAAAGTTGTTCAGAATAAAAAAAAATTCAATATTTTATGCATTATATTCCTAAAAAAGATATAAACGAAATTTGTAATAAAGTTGAAAAATTTAAAGAACTTTCAAAGAATAATTTTGATCTTCATAAACAATTAATTAAAGAAGGAATTGATATTATTTTTCTCTATTATATATTCATTTTAATAATTATGTATTCCAAAAGAATATTTCGAAATAATTGAAAATATTTAGAACAGCACTTGAATATGAGATCGCAAAATTACTTCATTCCAATAAGGAATTGATTCCTCTTAAAAATTTAAACACTTTTATAATGAATTATTTTTCATTTGTACCACTGATGAACTATACACCACTGTAGCGCCTTATATAAGTGTTGGAGCAGTCCCATAATTACTTCATTGAAACTAATTGTAATAATCGAATTTTCATATTATTTCCGCAAATTATCGCCAATTAACAGATTTTACTTATAAATTCAACTAAATAACAATTTATATATATTTTTGATATCAATGAGTTTACTAGAAAACATTTACACTTAAGTTTTCACTTCTTCTTTTTCCTATTCTTTTTAGCCGCCTTCTTCTTGTTCTGCATCAACGTTCCTCCAGCGCCCAATGATATCCTCAAGTTGAATGGCAATTGGTTAATTACGTCGTTTCCGTTCACCAATTTGATCAGTGCTATTTCTTCCGGTGGCACTCCTTTCATCGACACGAAGTAATTCTGTATCACCGGCCACGCCTTTCCTTTCTTCATGTCGCCTGGCGTGAACTTCACTTTGTATTTGAAGTTGTTCAGCGCAGACAATGGCGCAACCATAATATACGCAGCATAGAACTCGTCATCTCGAAGTGGTTGTCCTGTTAATGAATTAATTCCTTCGACATCGATATCAACAGATAACCCTTCGTTCTCCATCACATCAATTACTTCTTGCTCAAGTGGCTGTGGCTTAGGTTTCGGTCGATTCCGTTTTTCTTTACGTTCTTTTCTTCTTCGTGCAACATCTGCTCGCTCTGGTTCTTCCATTGCGATTCTTGCTAATTCATAATCACTTAATTCTTCTTCCTCATCATCATCACCTTCTTCTTCATCTTTCTTGTTTTCTTCACCGGCACTTTTCGTATCGTCGACCAACTTCACTTCACTCTTCACTTCACTTTTCACTTCCTCTTCGGTTTCAACGTTTTGGAATGGAAGTTCTTTTGCGATATCTGCTGAGTCTATTTGCTCAATAACTGGTTCATCTTCTGTAGTGTCACCTTCATAATCTGATTCTACTCGAATTCTTCTTTCTTCTAAATGATTTTTCACATGTTCTTCTGTTACATGGAATAATATTCCAAGTCCCATTTGAGGCATTGTCATTGTCATATAATTCTTCTCGCCTACAATGAAGAATGATCCTGTTTTAGCTTGCTCTTGACCAAGGACTTTCTTAACTTGATTTGCATATACCCAAAAACATTGACAAGGTTCGTTCGTTTTCCAGGCAGTTGATCTTGCGACAGCAAACTCGGCTGCTTGCTGTAAACTTATAGGTGATATTGGATGCCCATTAGGGTTCTTAATGATAACAGATGCTGCGCCATGAATTTCGGCATGTAAGTAAATATCATCTTTTTTCAAATAATGTTTGACCAAAACATCATTTTGTATCTTATCCCTACCAGCTAACACAAGATAATTCTCAGTTGTAATGAACCAATGAAACCTTTCAAACCACCAAGTCTTCCGTTTTTCTTGAATCGACATTGCAATCGATTTCTTATTCCTCTGTGCTTCTTTATCAACTTTCTTTACTACTTCTTTTTCTTTTTCGGATGTTCGTTTTAACTTCTCTGCTATAGCTAAACGTGAGTCATAATAAAAAGAAGAATTAGCGTAGGCACTTTTGCGTAAGTCTATCAAAACACGGTGAACATCACCTTCGTTATCGGTTATTAATGCCCAAAATTTTCCTTGTTCGAACTCGACTTTGTCTATCATACTCGCAAGTGGATTACCTGATTCTTGATAAGCTCTAATTGCTAAACGAATTTCATCCCAACGAATATGATTACCTATGAATGAGTTAATTATATTTCGACAATTTTCTATTTCTGTCGCATGTTCATTAATTAATTGTCCGATTAAATTAAGTCGATCTAATTCTTCTTGTAATTCTTGTTTCTTTTTCTCAAAATTACGTTTGACACTATTGACTTTACGTTCTGGAATACTTTCAATTTGTTTCTTAGACTTTTGGGCAGTTTCTAATTCAGCTTCTGACCATAATTTATCACATGCAATGTCAAAAGTATCGCATTTGGTAACAAACTTTGGGTCCCATTGTGCTAATTGAATTCCACAAATACATCGGTCCTTAACGTTCTTGGGGGAGTACAAATAGCCGATAGGTTTGGGCGGGAGGACCGTTACTTCGGGCTCTGGCGGTTGGGGCTCCCCGTCGGACGGTTGTTGGCGGGGTGGCCTAGGTGCGGGTTTAGATAATAAGATTTCATCAAAGCGGCGCATTTCTTTGATGAATATGTCAACTTTATCTTTGTCGTAAACAAATGTTTCTAATGTTGAATTAAGTGGAATTTTGGAAACTGTCATTGCATGATCAAAGAAAGTATGTCTATGGAATGGGAATATCTTTGTTAAGTATGTACGGATTTTTTGGTTTGTTTTCTCGGGAATGTTTTTGAGGGATTCATGAATAAATTCATCTGTTGGTGGAACATAATCACGAAATTGATCAACCATATATGGCTGGTTAACACCAACAATTGTGGTTCCTTGGATAACATGGTACCTAAGGACAGCAAGAATTTTACTATCTGATTGTTGAAATAGAATAATGTTACCTGCTTGGAAAAGTTCAAGACAAAGCCTTAGATCTCCAAAGCAGAAGTAGACTGCTCTGTCGTTTCCAGGTTGGATTATATCATCAAGACGACGAAAACGAAGTAATTTACGAAGACGACAACAAAAATCTGGAGGTGTTTTGGGCTTCTCTCGAGGAAACTCGGTGAGATGGAAACGAATTCCATTCTTGATGAGAAGATTACGTGTTACGCCAAGTTTCCAAAATTTGATAATTATAGTGTCTTTGGATATTTGATGGACATTTCCAACCCTCATTCCTACAAGTTCTTGTATGGAATCTATTTCAAGTTTGACCTCATGATTGGAAAATCTGAAAAGAGTCATTACTGAAATGTGATGTGAAAATTGGTCATACTAAATTCATTTGCAAAATCAAAAACATTTTCAAAGTCAAGTACTCTTTTCAAATCTAATACATTCAAAGACTTTTAAAAAAAACTCGTTCTTCAAATATGAAAAATTAAACTTTCTTACATTAACACTTTCATTAACATATGTTTAGCCAATTTCAAGTTATAAGCACATTTAAAATAAATTTCTATCTCATATTTTGAAGTGTTGTGTACTTATCTAGAAACAGTATTTATTTATAGCATGCGCATTATCGATATTAATGTAATTGCGTTCAGCTGAAATATTTTGCCGAATTTCACTTATTGAATGCAAACGTTCTGAAAAGTGAAAAAATAATGGGAGGACGTTTAAACGAACGTTAGGAAACAAGATTTGAATTGATTGACAATGAAGAATTTTGTGAATATACGATCCATTCCTAAAGGAGGTAAAAAGTATCTTGGTTATTACACGAGTGAGATTTTCAATGATTCCAAATGTATCATCGGGGGTACATTCGAAGATTGTAATAGGCAGGATTGCTCCTTTTTATCTGGCCTTATTATATCAGAAAGTGTTTCTTCATTTATATTAATTTGTTTTTTTTTGCCAAATTTTCACGTAATTTTTTCATCAATCCAACAAATGCCAATCGAAAAATAGCATCCTTAGTTTTTCCAGGTATTTTTTATTCTGTGATCAATATTTTTTTTTTGCTACTTTTCACATTATGAAAATTCAATTCAATCTTTTTATATGGTATCAACTGCATTAAAGTGCTTTACGTATATTGTTGCATCGAATCAAGTTATTTTCCTCATCCGAGTTAATTTCCCTAAGTTTGGAGCTATTCTATCCTTTATCATGATATTGGTTGGATTAGCTAATTCAATATATATCATTCTAACCTTCATAAGTGGATACTTTCGCCTGGGTATTGCAAAAAAATGAAAATTATTATATTTGTGAATTCGCTTTTTAGTTTTTTGAACATTATTTATAGGACTATTTTCCATAGTGACGATTACGAATTAATGCCTTATATTATGTTTGTCTTAAAAGATTGGTCATATAAAAACAGAAGAAATTTTAGCTTTTTCCTTTTTTTCTTGCAAAAATTTGTTTTTGGAAATTTGCCTGTTTTATTGGTTGTGATTGCAATGATATATATGAAGCCAAATGATAACGTGGCTAATGATGGCGATAAAACAGAACCATCAGAAAGTACATCCAAAGTAATGCTACACAGTGATTTAATTCCTTGAATAAATAATTAGTTTGCGGATTTTTTTATGTGCAATATTTAAAAGATTGAAATATGAAAAATATTCATGTTTTTATCTTAAAAAAGTTTTAAACAAAAAACGTTTTTCAAATATTATTTTGAAATATCAAATTATTAACAAAATACATATTAAATAAAACTAATATAAATATTTTAGCATTAATATCAATACCTTCATGTTCAAGAATTAATTTAACGACTTCTGTTCGAAATTTTGAAGATGCTAATATAAGTTCTGTATAAAATAATTTAAACAATTTTAAAATACTGTGTTGTTTTTCTGAATCACATAAATGAATATTTCCAGCTTCAAAATCATCTCATGATTCGTGTAGAGATTTTCTATGAAAAAGTTTTTAATTGAATTGTATTTAATCGTGAGCCGTTATAAACCCGACCGATTATCTTCTCAATTCCTAAGGCGATCAAAATGAATTGAATTTCTGGTAAACGAATTTTGGATTTAAATAGGTTTTCGGACTTTTTGTAGCATAATATTTCCCATCATGTATAAAATAAAACATGTACTAAAATATATTTTGAACAATTTTATTGATTTTAGGCATAATTAGTTTTCTCATCATAGTAAACCATTGAAATTTATTTCTTGTGCGCATAATCAGCCGGACAAATATCACAATAATTATTTTTGGCTTAAAAAACCTTTTTTATTAAATCGTTTAAATGTACATTTATATTAGATGTGACTTTATTGTTCTATTAAAATGTTCTTATTTCTTTTATAATATTCCAAATCTGCATAATTATTTTTAATTACAAATAAATAATATATCATTTGAATAATAACTAAATCATAAGATAAATGATGAATTTCATCGATAAATTTATCGATTATTAAACATAAAGATCGAGTGAAATTTTCTTTATTCAAACTTATTGAACGGCCCTATTTTTCGTACTCAGTTTACTTTTTCCTGAATAAGACTTTATTCAACTTCAATTTTACTAATCTATCAAGCTCATGTCAAGCGTGTTCTCACTGTTGTTGTTGTTGTTGTTGTATTGTTTCTTTTTTCTAGAAAGAATAACTAATCCAACAATTAATGCCGTACCCAAAATCACAGCAAGCAGAACGGAGACACAAATTGCGATAGTCGTGGTGTTGATACCGGAAGAATACGTGCCCGAATTAGTGATTGCGCTCGAAAATGTACTTGAAAATATGTTTGAAAATGTGTTTGAAAATATTTTCGATTGCGTGAATGTATATAAAAATGTGTTTGATTTCGTGAATGTACGTAAAAATGTGTTTGATTTCGTGAATGTACGTAAAAATGTGTTCGATTTCGTGAATGTACGTAAAAATGTGTTCGATTTCGTGAATGTGTTTGAAGTGATTGTTGATATTGGCTGACATCCTTCAATTGTTATTCCTTTGGAAGGTTTCAAATTTCCAAACTTTTTATCTTCATATGTTTCCAATGTCATAACATATTCTGCTGGAACGCCGTCAAAAAAATTATAATAAAATAATGGCGATGATTGGCCATAAAAATAAATGCATTTGAGTGACCTGCATAAATAGAATGCATAATCATCAATTACTTTCACCCCTTGGCCATTAATGACTGTTGCAAATCCAGAACAATTATAAAATGCATAATCACCAATCGTTTCAACGCCTTCGCCAATAATGACTGTTTCTAATTTATTACATTCATAAAATACATAGTCACTAATTAATGTGACTGTGCTTGGGATTACAAATTTTGCACTTCGAATTCCGGATGGATAGCAAATGATAGCAGTACTATTTTTGTTGTAAATGATTCCATTGATATCATTGATATAATGCGCATTTCCTTCAGACACATTGATGAATTGGAGACTTTGGCAATCTGCAAATGGATTTAAGCCAATTGATGTGACTGAACTCGGAAATGTGATGACTTTCAATGAAGAACATTGAGTAAATACATAATAACCAATTGTTTTCATCCCTTCGCCAATAGTGACCGTTACTAATTTAGTACAAGATACAAATGCATAATTATCATTTGATGTGACTGAACCAGGAATTGCGATGTCTTGCAATGAAGAACATAATTCAAATGCATCTAAACTGATTGTTTCCACGCCTTCTCCAATAGTGACTGTTACTAATAAAGAACATGAATGAAATGCACGTTGACCAATTAATGTGACTGAACCAGGAATTGCGATGATTTTCAATGAATCGCATTTTTCAAATGCAGAATCACCAATTAATGTGACTGAACTCGGAATTGTGATGGTTTTCAATGAAGAACATAATTCAAATGCATGATCACCAATTGTTTTCACACCTTCGCCAATAGTGACTTTCTCTAATTTATTACATGAATAAAATGCAGAATCACCAATTAATGTGACTATGCTTGGGATTACATGTATTTCATTTGTGAAACTCACTCGGATCCGACACAGTGAAAGTTTTCGTTATATCATCATATGTCTGTAACGTGTGGGTGAAGAATACGACAATAAGAAAAGAAATAAACTGTCTTTCTTCGGAGCAATTATCTAAAATAGGACTTGCTTTGATGGGGGCTGTGTTATTTAAAAGGGAAAATAATGTAATCACACAAATGATACAAATATGAAAAAGCAAATGTTTGTCTCGTTGACATGAAATTTAAGATGTTTTGAATCAGAAACATTTTGCCTGAGAAATGCACGTGATCATGGATAGTAGCGTGGCAGTAGTTGCTCGAAAAATCTTCGTTTTCAAATAGCATGTTGCTTTGGACTTTAAACACAACTTGGCTCAGTGAATTTTGGCATGGACATGTTGTGTGCGCTGCAAGTATCAAAAAACAAAATGCATAATAAATAATTTCATTTATATTATTTACATCCTCAATAGTTTTTATTAATTTACAATTATAAAATGAATATTCGCCAATTTCACTTACGTTATTCCTATTTATAATTTCATAGCAATGATATAAAAATATAAAATGTTTCATAACTAAATACACTTAGTATATTTCCTATTATAACATTTTGTAATGAATTGCAATTTCTGTTAATATGCCATCAAGTGTAAATACCATACGGGTATATTTATAAATATTGTTAAATCATAACATTTTTGAAATGAATAATCACCAAGTGTTGTTAATGAATCAGAAAAAACTACTTCACTAAGACTTACACAATTTAAAAACGCACATTCGCCAACAGTATTTAATCCTTCAGTAAAATTAATTTTTATGAATATTTTACAGACGAAAAGGCATATGAATCAAAATTTGTGACTGATTCAGGAATAGTAATAAATAGATATGAATTGCATGATGAAAATATTGAATTTGGTATTATTTTTAGATTAGACATTCTTCATGCATTAATTTAATTTTTTAGAAAGGTGAACATTGTTTTATTTTTTCCACTTTATTTTATTTTTTATGACTTTTATTACCGTTTATTTCAATTAAACATATGCAATGCCAAATATTCCGGAAATGGCTACATATTCAATTTTTTTATGCATGATTTGTAAATCCTTGCGTCTTAGCGTTTTTTTGAGTGCTTTTTCAAGACGATACAGCATTTTCAGGAGGTTACAGAAAAATCACATACGGTTATGAGAAAACAACAAAAGGTTTCATCAACAATTATCAGTGCGGAATTTTCTTGTATTCATGAATTCATAAGAAAAATTAAACTGTCTGTATTTATACAAATTGTTGATGTCTGTATCTGCTATTATATTTTTATGTTGCTTTATTGCACAATGCACTTCAAAATGCAATTTCAAAAATTGATTAGCCAATTGTGTTGCTATTTTGGCATTATATGCTATGCTTTGCATAAGATATTTTTAGCATCAAAAAATTTATAAATAAACATCGCATTCATTTTTCTTTTGAAAAGCAAAATCTAAGTTCTAAGAAACCGTTTATATCGATCCTCAATATAACCGTTTATCGTTTTCCCATAACCCCCTGAAAAATGCTGTAAAACAGGTGAAAAAGTTGGCATTTTTGAATGTTCTTTGGTTGGTTTACATCACAAAAAGGTGGCCATTATTTAGGGTCAAAAAAGTGGGAAATTTCAAATGTCCAATGGTCAGTTTCCCTTAAATACAGTCAATGTAACAAAGGAAATAGGTATTAGCACTTGGTACCAGAATCAAATTTTCAATGATTCTGCCTGTATAATCGGATATACATCTCATGATTGTCAGATGAATGGGAAACACGGTCTTTTAACTGTCCTTGTTGTTTCTCAAAGTATCTCTTCTTTTATATTAATTTATTTTTTTGCCAAATTTGCACGTAATTTTTTCATCAATCCAACAAATGCCAATCGAAAAATGGCATCTTTGGTTATTCCAGGGATCCTTTATTCCTTGATCAATGTTTTTTTTTGCTACTTTTCAAATTATGAAATTTCAATACAATATCTTTATATTATATCTATGGCACTCAGGTGCTTTACATATATTGTTGCAGCAAATCAAGTTATTTTCCTCATCCGTGTTAATTCCCCTATTTTTGGAGCTGTTCTACACTTTATCATGGTATTGATTGGATTAGTTAATTCAATTTTTATCATTGCGATCTTAGTATGTGTTTTAACAATGCATCATTTTGAGAACTATGAATTTTATATATTTCTTGTAATTGAAAGTTTATCAATTTTATTATATACATTTGTATGTGTTCATGTATTTGTCTTTTCAAACGAGGTTGAGTGGATAGTTTCGCCTGGGTATTGCAAAAAAATGAAAATTATAATATTTGTGAATTCGCTTTTTAGTTTTTTCAGCATTGCTTATAAGATCATTTTTCATAGTGGCGATTACTTATTAATGCCTTATATTATGTTTGTCTTATTAGGCTGGGAGAAAGAAAAGAGAAGAAATTTTAACTTTTTCCTTTTTTTCTTGCAAAAATTTGTTTTTGGAAATTTACCTGTTTTATTGGTTGTGATTGCAATGATATATATGAAGCCAAATGATAACGTGGCTAATGGCGATAAAACAGAACCATCAGAAAATACATCCAAAGCAATGCTCCACAGTGATTTAGTCGATCCTTGAATGAACAATTCGTATGCGATGAAATAATAAAAAATAAAGACAACTTTTTGATTTTGTTAATTCAAACACTTGTTCAACAACTTGATTTGTTTGGGCTGATTAATATATTATAACATTTAAGTAAAAAATTATATGAAAATGGTTTTGTTTATCAATACTTAGAAGTAAATTTTTTTAAGAAAATTTCTGATAATTTGCCAAAATAAATTTTGAGATTTAAAGAATTTTATTTTTGTTAAAGTTGATGTGTGTATGCACACAGTGCCAAAAATTGATGAATTTTCCTAAAACAATTTCTTCAAGAAAAATTTGCACGAGAGAAATTTTCATAGAAAATATTGCTGCCAAAATAATTCATACGTTTTAAATTTCGTCAGCTATAGGAGTTGTATGGATGAAGATTTTTCGCTGATAATTCAAGAATTTTTAGAGCAATTTAGAAATAGTGAAGACACCGATAATTCATATTGTTATGGGCTTGGACAACATGATCCACTTTCTCCATTTTTATTTAGATATCCGTTAGTACCCAACATTTCTTTATTTCTTGAAGGTCCATCAATTTTCGATAACAGCCTTTCAAGCACAAATACTCTGCAAAATTTTGGCGTTTATGATGATGATTCATTATCAGAAGAATATTTCTCCATCATTTCCATGATACATTGTTTTTCAGAACTCAACACCAAACGTATTTCTTATAACAAATACAAATGCCAATTTTGTGAATTCTGTAATTCACGAACAGAAGTTTTAAATCATATCATTGAATCACACCAAAAAGAAATATGTACTCATCTTGAATCTCATCTTCATTATATTAAGAGTGATAAAGATTATTTAGAAGGCATGCTTACCAAACTCCAATTTGATCGTGCTATCAAACGAAATAAACAACCAAATTATATTCTTCAATCCAACAGTAATACCATTGCTCCAAGCCTCCAAGCTTACGAATCCGGCTCAGAAGAGTCCTATGATGATTTTGAGGAAGACTTTGAAATTGATATCAATGACAATTCCAATTCCGACGAAGCACATTCTACGTTTGGAATTTATTATAATTCGAAATATTCTTCAACGTTTACCAAATTTATCCGAAAACATTCACCTACCAATTCATCATCATATGATATATTTGATTTGCCAATCCAATCATTCAACAATATAAATGCTGGGGAACAAATATTACTTCCGATTATTGACTCATATATCCAACCTAACGACTTTTTTCGTGATTCAATTTTATCATCATTTCCTGAAGAAGAAGAAATTTCTTCAAAAAATCGGTCGAAACGTAAAAAGCGAAAACCCGAAACAATATCATATCTTGAGACTATTCCCAAACAATATCAACAGACCATTATTCAGAACATTTCTACGAATTTAATCAAAAAATACATTTTCACAAATTGTAATCAAATTATTCGAACGAATTTACAAGCCAAAAAGAAACAAATTCAAGAACAACTTCTTAAAGAGAAAGAACAAAGACAACGGAATGAAGAAAAGCAACGACTAATAGCAATGCGAGAACGCCGTAAGCAAAAGATCAATGAATATTCGACTAAATTACAAGAGCCTCTTATCAAAACATTTATTCGTAATGAGATTCATAACATATATAATGAAGAGATTGAAAACAATAATTCATTATACAACTTGAAAAATATAAATTTGGAATATAATAACGTTGTTATTGTCCATGGTTTAGTTCTTCGAAAACATTTAAATATCGAATTCTTGGAAAACGCATTTAATACATTGGCATTCGAAACTGATGAAGATGGAAACCCGAAAATTCGTTTCATATATTACGAAAATAGAATTATGCCGCTGCTGTTCCTCGCAAATTTGGACGAGGTGAAAAAGGCGTTGTCAATGAGCTTCGGAATGTTCGAGTCGTCCGTAGTGCGGCTGTCGAGATTCGATGACAGTAATGGCGACGAAATCATAAAACTGTTCACGGGGCAACAAATAGTGAAGAAAATAGCAAAGAATTTTAACGAGATAAATGAAAACGGAGGTAAAAATGTGCTGAAGGAAATGTCGCCAATAATAAATTTAGATAAATAAATATATAATGAAATGTTTAATACGTGAAAAATTTACTTTCATGAGTCCATAACTCCACACCATCGAATCAATGCAAACTAAAATTATAATAATTAATTCAACTATAGAAATACTTTGATAATATCGAAAAATTGTACAAAAACAACAGAATCATACATTTCATCAAATTCCCAATTTCAAATCCAAATGATTTCATTTTTTGTTTAATAAGAGAACATATTATGGTTATTTTATTTATCATTTTTATCTTTCATTTAAGAACATGGGGGAATAAAAAATAATATGATTAAAGTTGTTTAATTTTATTCATCTCCTTAAAACGCGTTTCGAAAAAAAAAAGCATTTGAATGAAATAACCGCTAACGATAACGTAGTAATATCAATTCAAAAATCATTAATCTGAAACCCGTTATAATTTGAGCGCATCGTTTCGGTTTGTGTAAACAAAATAAATAAAATAAAAAAAGAATAAATTCTTGTTATCTTTTTCTTTGTTATATTTATAAATCTTTTGATAAATTGATTTTACAAAATAAATCATGAAAAATATTTAGGCTTTTAAATGAATTTTAGGTCAATTGGCCATTTTCTTTAGATAAATCATTAGGACCAAATCTTTTCTACATAACACCTAAGCATAAAGAAAAAACTCTCGATAGTTTTCTAGAAAAAGTAAATTTTTTTACCATATACATGCACATTATATTTGACCAAGTTTCTTTTGGAAACGGGATTTCATTGACACTTTTAAATATTCATATCAAAAAATCTATTTAAAAGTGTCAATGAAATCGGCAGAAGAAAAAAACGGAGAAAAAAATGAAATTCTTTTCAATATTTTTATATTTTAGTAATATGTATCATGAAAACCATATGAGTTATATATGTAAATTATTAAAAAACGAAACAATTTATAATAATTTTTTTTGAAATTATTTGGTATCGAAAATAACAAAAAGAAACAAAAAACTGCTTGACCCAATCAGAATCAATTTGACCCTAGATAATAGTTTATGAATTTCAGCCTCTGAAAGTAAGTAATGGTGGCTAGAGTTCTGAAAGTTATTTAACAATACCTCAAGTGAAATGAACTTTTGCGGTGTTGAACGTTTGTATAAAATTAGTCAGGAATTTGAACGGTTATAACCGTTCATAGGGAGAACGTTCTTATGAAAAAGTCATTTTTTACTCAAAAGGTTAATTATTGTTAAAAAAAACTCATGCTTTCGTTTCTTCGATTGTTTCTAGTGTATGCGCATTCAGTGGAAAATATTGGAAACCTGAAATGGAAGCCTTGTTTTACAAAAATGCTATGTCAAGTATCTAAAAATTCAAATGCTAGATCTCATCAACAAATTCTTATGTGTCACTTATTATCATTTCCTACTATATCAAGCTCATCACCAGTTAGATCGCATTCTTATTTTTTTAATCCCATATGTTTAAAAATTCAACAATATTCTTCATGTTTATATTTCTTTGTTAATATCATTTTTATAATCATTTTACCAGTTATTTTATTTTTATATATGAAAATGGTAAATTTTAATTATCAAAGTATTCCCAAAAATAAAATAATCAAACAAAAATTTATTTCCTTTATAAGTATATTTATACTCTTTTTTACATATTCATTTGAAACATATGTTTCATCGACTCATACATTAACTATATCTAATTCAGATGATTTTAACCAAAGAACTCTTTTCAAAGATCAAGCCCAACATCTCATAGTTAATGGTGATATACAAGAAATTGTTTCAAATGCTTTTTATAATTGGGGTTCATTAGTTTCTGTTATAATTGATAATTCAGTTACATCTATTGGAAGTTTTGCATTCCAATTATGTTCAAACCTTCAAACCTTAACTTTAGGAAATAATGTTGAAACAATTGGTGATAAAGCATTCTCATCATGTTTCCAATTAACAGGTGTTACATTTAGCGAAAATGTAAAAGCAATCGGTGATAATGCTTTTCAAGCATGTTTTCAAATCACCAATATTTATGTTCCAAAATCAGTTACACTTGGATCAGGTGCTTTTTCAGGCTGCACAAGACTTCAATTTATAGAAGTTTCGAGTGAAAATAAATATTATGTTAATGGGGATAATGGAATTCTTTTCAGCAAAGATATGACAACAATCATTTGTTATCCAGCAGGGCTAACGAGTGAAACATATGAAATCCCAAATTCCGTTATAATAATTGGTGGTCATGCATTTTATTTATGCAAGTCTTTAAAAAATGTCATTATTCCAGAATCAGTTACAACAATTGAAAGTTCTGCATTTTCTTCATGTTCTGGTTTTGTACGTTTTACGTTTGGCGAAAATGTAAAAACAATAGGAAGCTCGTCATTTTATATATGTACATCATTAACTCATGTTACAATCCCAAAATCAGTTGAATCTATTGGGTCAGGTGCTTTTGCAGGTTGTACAAAACTTCAATTTTTCGAAGTTTCTGATGATAATATGCATTATTCTAATATAAATAGCGGAATTCTTTTTAACAAAGATATGACAACAATTGTTTGCTATCCAATAGGAATAACTAGTGAAACATATGAAATACCAAGTTCTGTTACAACAATTGGAGCTTATGCATTTTATCAATGTTCAACTTTTACGTCTTTCATAATTCCAGAAACAATCACTAAAATTGAACAATTTTCATTTCATGAATGCAGTAATTTAGAATCAATTACTATCGGAAATAATGTTAACACAATAAATGGTTATGTATTTTATTCATGTACTAAATTAGAAACAGTTACAATTGGAAAAAATGTTAAGTCATTTGGGATAAATGCTTTTGGCAGATGTTTATCATTAACAAATATCATAATTCCAGATTTAGTTACTTCAATTGCTATGTATGCATTTTATTACTGCACAAGTTTAAGTACAGTTACAATTGGAAGAAGCGTTACTTCAATTGGAGTTTATGCATTTGACAAATGTGATAATTTAAAGTGTATTTATTTCGCTGGATATGAGCCACCAACAGGTTCAAATGTATTTAGTACTTCGCTAGAAATACATGTTATGACTTCAGATTTGTATCAAGGCACAGAGTTTTTTGGACTTGAGGTATCCAAAGGTTCATCAATTGCCGGATGTGATCAATACATATGGCCAACGCATACGTTTACAAAATCGAATTCATTCACCAAATCAAATACATTTTCACAATCCAATTCATATACGCAATCAAACACATTTTCTCAATCAAATACATTTACAAAATCGAATACATTTTCTCAATCAAATACATTTACAAAATCGAATTCATTCACTAAATCGAATACATTTACAAAATCAAATACTTTTACAAAATCGAATACATTTTCTCAATCAAATTCATATACGCAATCAAACACATTTTCTCAATCAAATACATTTACAAAATCGAATACATTTTCTCAATCCAATGCACATATTAATCTAAATACTTTCACAGGATCAAATATAATAACAAATACATTTACATCATCAAATCAATTCGGAGCAACATATGTTGAAACAATAGTTTTCTCACAATTAATATCGCAAACATTAGTTCCTAAATCGACATTTTCACAAACTATTACACTTTATATGTTTGATTCAACTTATTCTTATGTTGAAACGATATTTATATATTATAAATACGAAGTTATTGAGTATACATTATATTTATCATATTACACAGGTTTCTATACGATTTTGAATCAAAATGCAAATGAAGATAATAATGAAAATAATAAAACGAATGAAATCATAATCGGAGTATGCGTAAGTGTTGGTATTATTGTGATGATTATCATAGTTGTCATCTTGGCTGGAAAACTTCGGAATAGGAAACAAAGCACTTTCGAAAGCGAAATTGATGAAAACGTAAACTTTGGTAATAATACTTATGACATTTCAACAAATAACTTTGTTAATGTATCAAATGTTGAAGAAGATCCTTTTGCAAAAGATTTCAGAGAAGATGATTTTGTTGTAAATATTTAGTTAATATGGAGACGCAGACAAAATTTAAATTTTTTATATTTTTATAAATAAATTCTATTAATCGATATAAGCGAAGAGCTGTGATAGGTTTTATTCGATCAATTTTTTTTTTTTAAGTTTTGAGAAAAATTGAAATTCATTGAGAATAGAATTTCGAACATATCTCAGTATTTTATTTATCACATATATTCAAATGGACACTTGTGTGAAGTATATTTTATTTCGTTTTCTTCAAATATTTGGAATATAGTTTCAATTTAATTTTATGTCGAAAAATGTATTATATTAATTTCTTCATATCTTATTAATTTAAAGAAATAATAGCACTTCTTTCTTTTATATTAAAGAAAAAATCTCAAGAAATGATGAAAAGGTTTTTCAAAAATTCAATATTTCTCGAAATTTCTTGATGATTTTTTTTACTCTTGATAAAGTAAAGTAAAAATTTTTGATTTTTTATAAAAGTACTTTTTCTCAAAAACTATCAGATAAAAACCAAAATGATTATGTTTTTCAATATGCATATAACATTTCCGACATACCATATAAATTTGGTAATGAATCTATCGTGAGATTTTATAAATCCACCTATTTTTCAACTATCGTTCGTTTGTCGCTGACATGTGAAGTCAAATTCTCCATAACCGACCAAATGGAAAGCTCTTCGACCATAAAATTAGCATGTTTAGGAACACTTGGTTTTCATGATAGTGAGAAAGGACGCACAGCATGCTATATGATACCTGAACTCGGAATTGTTTTTGATTGTGGATCTGGTTTATTTAGGGTGATGAAAAATCTTCGAACAAAAGAAATTGACATTTTCCTTTCTCACTCACATGTTGATCATGTCGCAGGGTTACCAGTTCTTTTAGAAGTCTTTGAAGTTGGACATATCGAAAAAATACGTTTTCATTCAGAAAAAGATATTTTAAATGCTGCAAAGTCTCTTTTAGAAAGGCCTTATTTTCCAGTTCATGTTGAAATAGAGTACATTCCATTTGAAGACAACAAACCAATTGAACTTCCAAATGGATGTAAGGTTACATATTTCAAATTAAATCACACAGATCCTTGTTATGGCTATAGGGTTGAAAGAAGTGATATTTCTTTTGCTTATATAACAGATACAACATCAAATGAAGAATCTGAATATATTAAAGATGTTGTTGGTGTCAAAGTATTAGCTCATGAAATGTACTGTAACCAAAGCCAACATGAAATTGCACCACATATAGGTCATACATCAACACTTGGATTGAAACAATTTGTTGATAAAGTTAAACCAGAAAAAGTTATTGCAATACACCATAATCCTAATGGTGATTTGGAGTCAATTGAGAAAGAAGGACATGAAATGATTCCGAATTTAGTTTTTGCAAAAGATAATCTTGAAATCGATATTTAACAATCCTTTGTAGTAAACGAAACTTCACTCACCTTAAGGGAAAAGAATTGTCCTGAATCAACTCGAACAGCATTTGTTTGTTACTTTAAACTGAGCAAAAATCAAAATTGCCATTTTCCATAATTTTGGGTTTTTTTGAGGCAAAATAAAAAAGCCAAATAAAAAGTCAGGAAATTTCTTTTTCTTTATGTTTAAGGCTATATAATCAACAGCTTCAAACTTTAAATATTAAACCCATCAGAATTTAACTGTTTCTATTTTATGTTTAATAATTTGAGATTTAATATATAGTTTCATACAAATTTTTTTTTCTTAATATATTTATTAACATGTCATTGCATGAGTAATATTTTGTTCTAACACATTTACAATGTATCATTTTACACATAATATTCGGTTGAATTTTGTTATTATTTATTTTTAAAATTAGTGAAAAATAATGTTTTGGAGAGCATTATCAAGGACAGCCCTTAAGAAAAATTGGTAAATAGTGCAACAAATTTGGAAAAAGTTACAAGTTTTTGCCCCTATTCTAAAAGTAATTTAACAATTTCATTGTGACCTCCCCTATATGCATACATTCGTGCTGTTCTAAATAATTTAAATAATTTCCAAATATTATTATGAAACATAAAATTATTAAAATAAATCCTAAATAAAACAAATAAATATCTTTTGCATTAATATCAATTCCTTCTTGTTCAAGAAGTAATTTAACTATTTCTGTATCACCTTTTGAAGATGCCAAAATAAGTGCTGTTTCAAATATTTAAAATAATTTCCAAATATTATTATGAAACATAAAATTATTATAATAAATTTTAAATAAAACAAATAAATATCTTTTGCATTAATATCAATTCCTTCTTGTTCAAGAAGTAATTTAACTATTTCTGTATCACCTTTTGAAGATGCTTTTATAAGTGCTGTCCAAAATAATTTAAATAATTTCCAAATATTATTATGAAACATAAAATTATTATAATAAATTTTAAATAAAACAAATAAATATCTTTTGCATTAATATCAATTCCTTCTTGTTCAAGAAGTAATTTAACAATTTCTGTATGACCTTTTGAAGATGCCAAAATAAGTGCTGTTTCAAACACTTCTAATAATTTCCAAATATTATTTTGAAATATCAAATTATTATAATAAATACTAAATAAAACAAATAAATATCATCAGCATTAATATCAATTCCTTTTTGCTTTAAAATGTATGTAACAAGTTCAATATTTCCTGAAAATGAAGCAAAAACTAAAGTATTTACTGGAAGTTGATTATTTTTATGGAAATATTTTACAAGAAAAATATTTCCAATTTTTACTGCTTCATTAATGATATTTTCATTAATTTTCATTCCTTCTTTTTCTAAATATATAAAAATTTCATAATTAAAATAAGAAATGCATTTTTCTCCTAATTCTTTTAATTGATTAATATCTTCAATTTTATTTTCATAAAAATATTTAAAGATCTCATTTTGATGAAACATAATTGCTGTTTCATATGCACCTTCAAATGATGGATGATATTGTTCGCATAAATGAATGATTTCTTCATTTCCACCTGCAACAGCGTATTTACCTGTTTTTTCGACACTTGCATGATTCATAAGTAAATATTTAAAACATTTAACTGATGAAAAAAATGCTGCATAATCAATTAATGTAACATTTTTATGATTAATAAATGAATATCTTTCATAAAGTGATGGTTCAATTGTTTGATTAAAATCAAAATTTGATTGTGACGATATTTCTTGTAGTTTTTCAATTTCATCATTTCGAATTATTTTAGCAATTTCATTTGGATTAACTCCTTCTTTAATTAATTGTTTATGAAGTTCAAAATCATTCTTTGATAGTTCTTCATAATCAATATTTTCTTGATCAAATAAATACTTATATTTATCTAATTTATCTTGATTAATATGAACAAAAAATGGATTAAATGTATTTTTGATGAATTTTGATTCAAGTAAATTATAATTAATCATGTAATTAAGTAAATAAAATGATTCTTGTGTGTTTTCTTTAAGTAAAAATTGAGCAAATAAATTTATTATTTTTGTGTTAATTTTATTATTTTCTTCATATTTTTCAATTTCTTGTAATAATCTCAAATATATATCAAAATTATTACTATTAATCAGAAGAGATGTATATATCATTCGGTTTATAGTGATATCATAAGACATTGGATATTCTTTACAAAATTTGCTGATAATAAAATTTGATGATTGAGCAAAATTATCTATATTCAAACCAAAGATTATGTTTTTGAGCGTTGTAAGTGTTTCCCATTCGTTTTGAGATTTCTGACTTGTTGTTGCTGTTTGCTTTTTGTCCATCTTGAACTAATAAACTACTCAATAACTTAGTATTGAATTTTGTGAATATTCGCTTTTTCTAAATTTTACTTGATCGGTTTCAGTTCAAAAAGTGAAAATCGTACCGATAACCGCCGGAAAGTGTGCAAACAGTTTGATCGCTTTTCTATAAAATGAACTAAGTCGAAGAACTTATCCATCAACAAAATCAGATGCTCAAGAGCACCCATTTCTGAAGGACGTATTTTGTTGGTTATCACATGAATTAACAAAATTTATGTCGTTTTCAAAAACATAAATCTGACAAAACATCGTAAGGTTTCAATGTTTATTGATCGTTATTCTCAATTTCCACACTTTTTGTCAAACAGTTTTAAAATGTTCCAAAAACTAAAAGGAAATAAGGATAAAAAGTTTAAAACTATTCCAAAAAATTCTTTACCTTCCCATTATTTAGCATAATTTAACCTTCTTGCAAATTGTTTCAGCATCATACTTCTTGGTGATTAAGTCGATTATTGTTGGAAGGCGTTTTTCGATAATTGATGTGCAGAGTGTCTGAAGTTGAGTTAATGGGAGTTTCTTGCAGATTGATGTGTCAACATGATACTTGTCGATGACGTTTTGA
Organism: Histomonas meleagridis; assembly: GCF_020186115.1. Lineage (NCBI taxonomy): Eukaryota > Parabasalia > Tritrichomonadida > Dientamoebidae > Histomonas > Histomonas meleagridis. The sequence goes on from NW_027150850.1 coordinate 140,195, forward strand.
GCCCATTTGACGACGATCTTACATACATTGCACCTATCAACATTAGAAATTCCGGCTGGGATTTCGATTTCGAGGTCGTCATTGGCTGTTGTATACTTCTTGCAAACAGATGGAGCACGAAGAATACCAGCTGGTCCATACTTCCTAACGATTTCACTGTAACATTTCATGTATTGAACCATACCTTCAAGTGTGCTGATTTCTTCTACTTCTTCATCTTCATCATTTGAGCCAATGCAAACGTTCTTGCAACGAACTGCTGCAACTCCTAGACCTAAGACTGGGCCATGGATAACAACTTGAGCAGCAACACATGTAGCACATTGAGCGTCACCATTAGCTGATTCATCACCATCATTTCTATTATATAAGAAGTAACAGCTTTCATTAGCAGCTGTGAATCCTTTGTAAATGAACTTCTTTACACAGTCATTATATTCGAAGATATTATTGCTTTCTTCTTCAACTCCATTTGAGCATCTGCTTGGGCATTGCTTGGCTGCATTGATTGGACCATTAATTGGGCCATATTGAGAAATCATTTGAGCAAGGCAGGAAGCATAGCATCCAACTGTGTCAAAAACACCGTTTTCGACTTCATCATCGGAGTTCTTTGCGCAAATGCTTGGACATTTCTTAAGGGCCATGACTGGACCTAAGACTGAACCGTAGATGGCAATTTGTTGTGCAAGGCAGATGGCGCATGTAGCATATGAATTTTCACCAACTTCTTCAACATAATATTCTTCGTCGTTTGAACCGCAAAGCTTGATGCGTTGGCAGATGTTAGCCTTGGCGAGACCAGATGAAGCTAAGTTCATGATTGTTCCAAGGAAATTGTTAACGATTGAATTGCAAAGTGTCTTAGCAGCTGAGTTAGATAACTTGTTGCAAGCTTTAAGTGCTGCGTTTTTGACGTATGATTGAACCTTGGAATTCTTTAATGCGGATTGAATTGCTGAAACAACTGTCTTGCAAACTGAGCAAGCATCAGCATTAGAAAGTCCCTGTGGGATTTCGATTTTAGGAAGTTGTTTCGACAATGATTGAACAAGGAGAATAGCGAACATGAATGAATTTGACAACCGCATTGAATTATCCCAAATCTTGTCAGTTTGACAAAACTATGTCAAACTGACTGCCTATCGTAGATATCTTTTGGATTGGTCGAAACTTCTCAAACAAATTGAAGATCGAAAAAGAATATTCTGCAATATAATCTTTAAATAATGAATTCATTAATATTAATATCACTATGTATTGTATATGTTTCTTGTACCATGTTTGAATGTAGTTGCTTTTTATAGTTTTTGGAGATTTTTATATTTGAAATCAAAGGAGAATTTCAAAGGAGAAATAGTTTAACGTCTTTTGACAAGGAGTTAAAAAACCTCATAGAAAATATTGAATGAAAAATGTGATTATAAACGTTTGAAAAAAATCGTGAAAATTTTCATGAAAGCGTTATTTGAAGTTTGAATTTATTCAAAAACAAATTTTTCTCACAAAAAGTTAATTTCGCGCCCTTTTGCATTGGTGCCCATCCTCAAATCCTTCAGTCACAATTGTGTTACTTAAAACCTTAAATACTACAACATAAGCTCAATCACCACCAACATTACGTTATCGATAAATATCAATGGTAGCATTATTACAAATACTAAACACAGAAAATTTTGATGAAATGTTAAATATTTTCTTACCAGAAGTTGTTGGAGCATCAAAACACATAAAACAGTTAATGATTTCATAAAATAAGGACAATCATCAACACCATTGTTATTACATATATCTGTTAGTATAACACCAAACTCATGTTATTTTGTAAGGGCTACAATTGATGCTATTGAATGTATAATTTCATGAAATGTTAACCTTGAAGATCTTGGACAGTTTTGTTTAATATGTTTTAAGGGTGCTGGTTCTAATCCGTGAGTTACAAGTGTTTCATTGTGTATTGCAATTTTCGAAAACATTAATTTCTCGACTACCGAAATTTGTTTAATTTTCCCAAGTTGGTGTAATATGATAATACTTTGGAATTAGCTCAAATTTCAGGATATCCAATTATTTCATCAATTTTTCTACCTGACATAAAATGATTTGAAAATGGAATTGTTATATTTTAACAATTTTTGGTTGAACAAAATTATGATCAATCTATTTCCTTTGAGAGAAAATATGATTCTTGTGTTTTTATGTAGAAGGAAACATGAAAATACATCAAATATTCTGGGTTTGATTTGTTTCATTTCTTTTGATCTGTCAACTTCTTCAAAAAAAGTGAAAATAAATATTTAAATTATTTGCTTGATAGATAGTAATGTATCCAATTCAGTTTTTTATTCTCTTCTTTATCGCTTTGTATTTTCTTTAAAAAAATGTAATATAAGGCATTACACTGAACAAATACATAAAATGAGGTGGTTGCAGAAAGGTTTCCCAAACACTACAGTTTTTGAATATAAATCCGATGATTTCTAATTCATTCGATTCTATCGTTGGAAAACCACTTTACAATTATAATGAATAAATAATTTTGACAATAAATTGAAATATTTTAAACATTTTTAAAATCAAAGATTAGAGATTAATTTATCATATTACAAATACTTAATGAATAATGCATCTAATTTTATGATATGAAAAATTATATCAGAATTAAATAATCCCTTTATTTGGAATGGAATTTCGCTTAGTAAAAAAAATTTATTTTGATATTTATTCATTTAATGACGTGTTACTTATTGTGCTGAATAACCTGATTTAACTTTTGCATTAATTCTTTACTCAACAAGTTCTATTTGTATCTATTATGGGATATTTTTAGGATGGCATGATTCGTTGATAAACCAACTCTTTTGACTGATCATAGGTTTACAATATTTTTGTATTTTTTATCTATGCGGAAGAGATATTGAATTACAAACTTTTACACGAATGCAACAATATTTTTTTTAACTATTTTTTCGATGTATTTTTTCCGAACCGTCAAAATGTCAAATTTTTCTCATCACCAAAAAGAAATTAATAAACATTAATCATAAGTACATACATTTTAATTTTGCATGATAAAATAATAATATTAAATTTATTTATTCACTTGAAGTCAAGATAGGAGGGTCAATCTTTAAAAGAAAGTATGATTTAGAACGACTTTTCTATCCAATGAATCCGAAACTATTCGCCCTTTGTTACTTCTGTTGTTGCATCAATAAAATCAATTTATATTTTTCTTGCCTTTTCTGATAGCTACAAAGATTTTCATTAATTTTTTCCTAAAGAAAATCAAAAACATTAAAATTATTAACATTAATAATATTATTAGGTACTTTAATTCATATGTTTCTTCTATTTCTTCATATATTTCATCAACGGTAATGTTTTCCGCTTGTTTTAAAAATACACAACTTACACAATCTCCAAACAAATTTGAAGAAATTTCATTTTTCATTTCATTAGTGAACGTAATATTTTTGAAGTGATTTTTAGTATTATTTGTTGATATCGAATATTCATACATTGCATAATTATCATCAAAAATAGTGTTTTCTATATCTAAAAAACATTCATTAGCACAAATAGAAGCTCCATTAATCAAAGAATTTGTTTTCTTAAATAGAGAATTCTTAACTATAAAATTCGAATTTTGTAATGAAATTGCAGCACCGCAAATTCTTGATTTTGATGAAATTATAGAAATTTCTTCAAAAGATATATTAGAATGAAAGTCATTAAATGATGAACCATATATTGATGTATTATTTATGAATAAAGTGTTATGTATATCAATGTAATTATTTGTTGATTGAATGATATCTTTAGGTGAAACATTTCCATAAAAATTCGAAGAATAAATTGAAACTTTAGAAGTGTTAACTTCTAAAAGTTTCCCGCATGAATTAGATGTAAAAAAAGATTGATTAACTCGAAAAGTTGAATTTATTATACTAATTATTGGAATAGATATACAATTTTTACGAAGTGTTATGTTAAAGAAGAAACAATTTGTTTCATTTATAGAGTAAAGAAGTGAACAAGAATTCGAAATATATGTGCAATTATAATTATATATTTGTGAATGATCTAAAGCGGATATTAAATAATTTCCACAATTTTCTGTTATAAATGAATGCTGAATTAAAAATGATGAATTGATGAGATGAAAAAATGGCATTTGGTAATAATTTGAAGAAATATTTACGGAGTTTAGATTAATGTATGATTGAGACATAGTGAAAAATGATGTTCCTGAATTTGGAAATTGTGAAACTGAATCAAAATTAGTTTGATTAAAAATAAATTTGGAATTAGTTATATTGAAAATTGGATTATATTTTACTAAAAGATACTTAAAGGCACAGTTATAAAAAGATAATGTGGAATTAAATGTGAGAAATAATTGTGACGAATGATGAAATGATAAATTATCAAAAATTAAAGAAGAATTTTTAACAACAAAAATTGGTTCATCAGCATCTGCTATTGTAAAATTTATGATTTCTATATGATTAATATTTGTAAAATTGAATTGATGATGATTATGCCTGAATGATATTGTTTGATTTTGTCCAATAATTATAACACCCTTTAGAGCATTGCTACAATTTGAAACAAAATTACAAAAGGAAGCAATTTTTTCATTTGAATCGAAATCATCAATAATTTTATATTTTGTTGAATTTGAAGGAAACTTCATATATGAACATGGATCAATTTTAGTACATTTTGTCCCATTTCCATTGTGTTTCAAATGAATGAGTTGGGTTGTAATAAAAGCAACCCAAAACATCTCATTCCTATCGTCCGACCAGCCGATAATTTAATAACAATCTTTGAATAGTATACTCAAAAGTGGTTCTTGTGCAAAACAAAACAAACGCGATTTCACTAAAAACACATTTTTACATATTATTTTGTTGTTACGCGCCGAACTATAGGTTTTTTAGTTGGTGACACACGAGAAGCTGCCACTGTTCTTACTCTTGTATTTGCTACAGGTGCTGGTGATTGTCTCACCATTCTTCTTGGCGATTTCAAATACGGATCTCTTGGTGATGGTGGTGCTGTAGTTGCTTCTGTTTCCGCCTCCAAACTTTTTATTCTTCTTTCGAAGTTTGCAATTGTTTTTTTCAATACTGAAATTTCATGCGATTTTTCCTTTTCGAATTTTCCCCATTTTCGTTCCCAGTTCCTATCGAAGCATTGCATTTGTTGTCTTTGTGCTTCTACTAATTGTTTTCTTTGAGTATTAAAATCTTTTAAAAATCTTTTTCTTTGTTGTTCAAGTTCTTCGTTTTCTAATTTGTCGGCTCTTTCTCTGAATGGAATAGCTTCCTCATATCTTTTTGATAGCACAAGATGACGTTCTTGTTCACGGAGTTGAAGAACATGAATACTAACCTTTCTATAGTTTGCAGGTAAGACGTCGGGAAATGAATTATCGAAATCTTCGAGCTGTTGTTTCTGTTGTTGTTTAAGGGAATTTAATGCCGTATTATATTCATTTGTAAACTCTTCCTCCATACCTGCCCAATATTCGTCAGCTGCTTTGAAGTCGGATTGGGCTTCCATTAATTGCGATTTAAGATTGGAAAGTTTGGAATCTTGTATTGAATGATATGTACTATTATAAATACAAGTATTGGCATCTTGTATGAGATTCTCAAGGTGCTGCGTAAGTTGGTAATCACCTTCTGAAATAGTTTCTTCTTTTCGTTGTTTGAGATTGTTTATGATTTTGTTCATATCTTTGGGATCAACTGTATTGATATCACGACCTTCAATGAGTTCATCAACAAGGAGATCGATTTCAGTGTCATTTTTATTGGTGGGTGTTGGTTCTTTGATAGATATGGAACGCTTTGTTGGCTGTTGAGAAATTTGGCGGGATCTTTGTGGTTTTCCAGGTTGAAGATTAAGATCTTTCATAAGTGCTTGAATTCTTTTTACAATGGAAGTATTCCCAGTTACAATGGCTTCATTTTTCTTAGCCGATAAGGGGATCAATAATTTTGGATGAAGTTCTTCCCTTACCCTTGAAAGAGGCATTCCTGCTATTAGACGTTCTACAATGCTTTTTATATCATTTGGGTCATTTTTTACTTGAATTCTCTTCGTCATTATTTGTACGTTATTTTTGTAAACCATTTATTCTGAATTCAATACGATTTGATCGTCTTTTCTGATGGGAATACACGACACTTTTAAATAAAACTTTGAAGTTCATTGAACTAGAAATCAGTAAAATATTAAACATAAGATTTCTTATCCTGTTATCAGCCCATTTCATTTGAATATGGTTTTAATATCTTTTAAAAATTGGAATAACATTTTTTAAAATCCTTAAAAACTTGTTACTGTTCATATTGATTTGATTATTTTTTAAAGATTGATATTGCACATAAAATGTAGTAAAATATGATAATAAAATTTATATTGAAAAATAAAATGGTACAAATATGTTACCTTAAAATTAACAAAAATCACAGTTTAATATAAGAAAAAAAAAAATTTAAACAATATTAATAAATTTATTTCGTTTTCGTTTTTGTTTTTTTTTTTTTTTTTTTTTGTATTTCTTTTTCTATAAAAAAAGAAAGAAACAGAAAGAAAGTTTTACAAAGCATATGAAATATAGAGAACGTTAAAACCGTTATTTTTGAGTCCAAAAAACGGTTATTTGATACTCAAGTTTGTAAGCTGGAGTTGTACTGATCCCAAACATCTTCAGCTCTTGCAAGAATGGTTGGAGGGTCCAAATCACGAATATTTTGAACGTCATTCAGTAGCTTGTTGGAATTTTTAGCGTTCATAAGATTTTGTTTTGATTCAATTAATTGGGCCACAGCTATTGCCATAGCAAATTCTATCACGTTAAATTCTTTTATAAGTATTCTATCCCATACAATCAGCAAATTTTGTAATGTGAAGTTTTGTGCAAAAAGAAGTGATATCCAAGAAAATGCAAATTGTGCTGGAACTAATGGTTTATCACTCTTAAAGAGGCGCTTGTAAAGAGAGCCATCCGCAATTTGGCACATTGTCTCGATCAGATGAAACTTAGAAACAATTGAATCCAAGTTTTGTGTAAGTAAGAATATATCTCCCAAACCAGCTCCGATAATAAGGTTTTGAAAGATATAAAATGCATGGAATTCGCCATCATTGTCATTCTTGCCCATGAGTCTGTTGGCTGTCATTGATACATAATAAATTGGAATAACTATTTCATTGAATCCTTGTGTGTATGAATAAGTGGAATTAAGACAAGAAAATATATAAAGAATACGTTCAATCCTTCTGATGTGTTGAGAAAATTCATTGAGTGGAAACCCGAATTCAAGATATTGAGAGTTTGGCATTCGCGTTAAATCACCATGGATTTCAGACATAATGTCGTCACTAGATAATCCAAATGATTTTCTTTTAACTTCAGCCTTTTCTATTGGAAGATCAATCCAATCTTGAAAATTTGAAAAATATTTTTCAACCCAACTCCAATATAATGTGCTTTTTGAAGTTACGACATATTCCCATCTCGAACGGTCTTTTGGGATAATTCTTAAAACAAGTTCCCAAAAAAAAAATCTGGATACTTGATCATTATTTGGAATTCCTTGTTTGGACAAGTCAATTAGTAACTCAAGATTAACTTCACCAGTTGGGTTGTGTGGGTCAATAACCCTTTGGATGACATTTGGCATGTTTGGTGTTGCCATAACCAACCCAGAAAAAACGTTTAAAGTCAGAAATTGCAAATAAGAAATTTTGTGCGAATATTCATCGTTTTACTCACAAATTACAAGAGCCGTTTAGATAACCCATTCTAGAAAACCCACCCGTTTTATAGGTGAGGAAATAACATCATTAGCACTTAATTTATTCACTAAAGTTGCATAAGGAATGTTTTGTTAAATTTATACTTCATACACTTCAATGGAATTATTTGCAATCACTACAACTTTGTATATATGGCATAGCAAGAGTGGTACTTAAAAGAAAGTGTTTAAATGATGTTTGTTGCCTATTTTATTAACTTTTTTTGATAAGTTTTTTTCAAGATATTCTGATAGATCTCTGGTAAAAAGAAAAAATGATTTAGTGTATAGAACTAAATTAGTGAGCTTACCTTAGTAGCAGCTATAGGAAACTGGTATTTACCTGTTTTTTTAAAATTTAATTTCATGAATCTGTTCAATATTTTAAAGCTTCATTTTGCAAGTATTTATGAGTCTTTTTATGGTTAATGAGCTTTAAATATGCTTGACGTACGCTTGGATTTTGGTTAATTGATCGGAATTACGATAGCTTTTACTTGACCAAATAGAAATTCTGGGATGTTTTTATTATTTCTAACATTAATAAGCTCCACATTAAAGCCGGGAGAAAATCCATATGAAATTCTTGGTGTTAAGCGCACAGCAACAGACGAAGAAATTCGTAAAGCATTTCGTGATATCACAAAAAAATATCATCCAGACATCAGCAAAGAAGAAAATGCGGAAAAAATTTGGGTACATGCTAATGATGCATATGAACTTCTTCATGATCCAGAACGTCGTCGAATATATGATCAAACCGGATCTGTTGCAGAAGATCCCTCACAACCAGGATATCAAGGTTCAGCCGAAGATATATTCAATCAATTTTTCCATTTTGGTTTTCATCAATCTCAATCAGTCGAGATGAAAACTCAAGAGATCAATTTCGATAATTATTTAACATATCTCAAGGAATCCGGTGAATTTTTTGTCTTTATTTACAATAGCCGTGATCCTTTTAACACTCCTCGTTATGCGCAATTTTTTGAAAGCATTGCAGACGAATTTGAAAAAGTGACCACATTTGTTCATAACAATGCGTTTGCAGATCCACGATTTGCCGTTAATTTTAAAGTTCGGTCAGCCCCACGTTTTGTTTATCTTAAGCTTAATAATGATGGCAGTATTCTCTCACGTGTTAGTGGAAACATTCGCTCACGTGAATCATTTATTAAATGGATGATTAATTGTTGGAATCCTGACTATAAAGTATTTGATAAATATTCATCGCTCCGTAAATGGCTCAAAACGAATGAGCGTTATACATGTGTAATTAGTGTCGAACGTGGCAATGAGCCAAGTATGGAATTTAAGCGACTTTCATCCATATACACGCATTGTAAATTTGCTGTATTAATCGATGATTATATCAAAGCAATTCGATCATTAAAGATCACAGAATTTCCAGCAAATTATATCATTCGTGGAGGTGTCCGAGTTTCAACGCATAAATATTCGAAACTTACCAAACTTTCGAACCCATTATTTTTAGATTTAAGTTATAATATGTTTAATGAGCTTTGTAAAGATATTTGTTTAATATATATTGGTGACATAAATAAAAATATAACTAAAAAATTCGCAAAGTTTAATACAATTCCTTTAATGCATGTTAAGAAGGAATCATCTTTTGCGAAACAATTTGGTAATGAAAATTGGGCACTGATAAGTAGTGGGAAAATGAAATATAAAAATATAAAAATAGAAAATTTAGAAAATGAAATTAAAAGTTTTAACAATGGAAAAATAAATACGAAAGATTTGTCCAAAAAAGCAGATTGGACATTTAGGGATATAAGTGATTTGTTGTTAAAATACGCTAAGAAAATTAAACCTAAAAATCTGTTCGAAAAAATTCAAAGCTTCGGCGTGGAGATGGAGTTCCCATTCTCGATTTTGTTGTTTTTGTTGTTGTATCTCCTTTTGCGATTTATTTCTGCATAATAAACTTTCCATAAAAATAATTGTTCTATAAAGCTTTATAATAAAAGAATTTTTCATCTAATCAATAAAATATTGTTTTTGCATTTTTAAATATTATTATTAATGTTATCTTTTACTAATTCAATATGAAATTTCCTTTTATGTTTAAACGGAGCGCTGAGGATGCTCATCTCCCTCAATGTTCATTTCTATACCATGTGTTATTGCATATTTTAACTTTTCTTCCATTTCTTCTTTTGTTTCATAAATTGGTACATATATTGTATTTGTACAAGTAGAAGCATGCGGCAACTTATCATTATTATCTTCGAATTCAACATCGATATATGAAGGTTGTGAAGGTTGTGCAGCAGTAAAAATGAAGAAATTTCGTAACATTTCTTGATCAAATCCGTTTAAAATCTCAATAAATAATTTCTCTAATTTTTCATTTCTTTTAGTAAATCTCAAATTATTAATAACTTTTTCTTTATCAATTAATTCCGCATAACACAAATTTTTAAGTAAACCACCGCTCATAAAAGAAATTTTCTCATTACTATCAATTTTTTGATTCATCCAAAAACCATTGCGAATTATTTTAAGACATTTTTCAATAGATTTAATTCTTAAATTAATAACAATTCGTTCATATAATTCAATGAATTCTTTTTCGATTGGTTTATCACTTGGTAACCCATCAATTGGTTTCGAAATGCCATTCCAATCATCATATTTCCAATAATAAGTTTCTTCATCATTATTTTTCATATCTTCTATTTTATCTTTTAATCTAGTGTCATTTTCATATATATCATCTTTTGTTATAGGTTTTCCAGCTAAATATTTCCAAACAAAATTTGGAAAGTGAATAATTTGTGGTGACGACATTCGAATCATTGAACCCAAAATAATTCCGAATCCATAATACATATTTTCGATATCTTTATTAAATTTTGTAGAAAAAGGAATTATATCCAAATTATTTTCTTCAAAATTATTTGGCGATTTTATGCATAAACCTGTTTTAAGATTTATAAATGAATTTGCTGCCATCATTACTGTTTGACGTGTTGCTCCTCCTGTGTCAAAAACAGGTTCATTTGTAAATCGAATAACCCATGTTGGAAATTGATATCTTATTTCATAATGTTTTATTGTTTTTGAAAATTGATATATCATACTATCTTTAATATTATTCGATTTCCCCTTCTCATAATCCATGGCTTTATTTGCATCAAAAACTATTTTATTTCGGAGAAAACCCATTAATATTGGCCCTGACTCTTTAATTTGGAATATATCGAATTTTCGATTTTCGTATTGTATTAAATGTGAATTTTCTTTTATTATTCTTAACATTTCATTATTGACAATTTCTTTATTATGTAATTTAACAAATAAATAGTTAATAAGATATATACAAACTGCTTTACATTGAACAGTAATAATTCCAAATTCATTTATTAATTTCTTCATTTCGAATGCATTAAATTTAAATGAGTTAAAATCTTCTTTCATAAAATTAAATGATGAAATATGTGAAAGAAATTCATTTGTGTGTTGATCTTCCCATTTTATTGCAAAATTTTCTCTGCAATTTTCTTTGTTTAAATCTTTTTCTTTATAATCTAAAATTTTAAACGCTGTAATATGAATATTTTTTGTTTTAGTTGAATCATAACTAACTTTAATTTTTGTATTTGGTCCCAAAGTATATTCAGTGATTTCTTTAATATCATTTGAATTATTAAATGTTACTCGAAGCAAAACATCTGATTTTGTTCTATTAGTAATTTTTACTTGGTTATTTATGATTTTATATGGATATTCATCTTCTTTACATAACTTATACTTTTTGTTTTTAATAATATATTCATAAATTGAATCAAAGAATTGATTTGGAAAATTCTCTAAATTGTCATAATGTCTCATTAAATGAATTATATTAAATAAAATATTCGAATATTGTGTGTGTAATTTCGATTTTACATTTTCTTTAATTACATCAAAATAATTATTTTTATTAGTTTTTCTTTCTTTTTCTATTTCAAAAAATAATTTTATTTGTAAATTATTTGGATTTTTCATTGAAAGATATTCTAAATGTTCAAAATATGTTTGATTGAAATCATTTGGCGTGAAATCTAATTTCTTTTCCATATATGAAAGAAAATCAGGAAGAAATTCCTTTATCATTGGTGAATTCATTATCCAACAATCAATTAAAGCAAGTTTAGCATTAATACGTTGTTCTGAAGTCGAACAATTTTCAATAAAAATCCATAACAAAAAGAGAAATTCTATTGGCGTATTAATTATCCAATTTCCGCTTTTGTCCATTTCAATTATTCCTTTTGAATCAGTAAATTGTATTACATAATCACTTTCTTTTTCTTTATAATTATTTAATTCTTTATTTGATACATATATTAAATCACTTTTATAATAAAGATTTTGATACTTATAATCACCGGCCATTTTTACAAGTTCATTTCCAAGTGAATCCATAAATTCTTTTGACTTAATAAGTTTATTAGTTGCTAAAAATATAATTTGGAAATATTTATTTTGAAGTATTCTTTCAGAACAATGTTTGAAAAACCCTAAATCGAGATTATATGAAAACTTATCAATTTTAATGATAGGATTATCAATAAGTGATACAACAGCGGATCTTATAAATGATAAATTTATTGTTTCATTTACATATTCATTATTATATATAATCAATAATGCTATTAAAACACTTTTTAATTGATTACACATTTCGGATTCAATATAATTTTGCAATATTGGTATTACATTTGTTGAGAAACCAAATTGTTTTGTAAAATCAATTTTTAAATCATTAGCTACTGAACAATATAAAGAATTATATTCTTCTCTATTTATATTTTGATCATTTACAAAATTAATTTGATTCGAGTTTTCATTTGTTTCTTGATTTCCTTCATTTATTTCTTTACTAGTAAATTTAAATTTAAAATGATCATAAGAATCAATAATAAATTCAATTATAGTATTTTTATCAGCATAAAATTTATGATCATTAATATAAATATATTTTAATTGAGATTCATATTTAATATTAAGAGTAGATTCATATTTAAGAGTAGATTCATGAATTTTGATATTATTTTCAGTTCCACATATTACACCTGATGGTATCTGAACATAAATCAAACTTTTATTTCTAAGTATAATATAACCTTTACCATACCACGAAATATTTAATGCGAAACTTTTATATTTTGTAACATCTATTGGAAACAAATGACACCAATTATTTTGATCAATTCTAGCCATGCGTTCACTGCTTTCCAATTTTTTTTGGTTTATTATAGTTTTTAGAATATGTTCTTTAAAATAATATGTATAATAATTTGTAAATGGTTTTGCATCTTGAATAATTTTACTTAAATCTTTAATTTTATTAATATCTGCTTTACCCTCATTGATATAACGAATTAATGTTAATATATATAACTTATTTAAATATTTATTATTTGTATTCATGCAAACATCCCAAAATGAACAAATTTCATCAAAACTTAAAGCGTTTTCTAAGTTAAGTTCTTCCTCTTGAATTGTTTCATATATATTTGTATCTGCTAAAGGTACAGGTTGATTATATGGAGTAAATGGAACTTTTACACATTTTAATATAAATTGTTTAGCAAATAACCAATTTCCTTCTTCATTTCTAAATGCGAATAAATCTTCATGTTCTGTTAAATCTGCAGCAATTATTGCAAACGAAAATATAATATCTTTAATTGAAGATTTTTTAAAAACATCTTGTTTAACTTGAATGCTTTGATTTAATAAACTTCTAAATCCTTTTATAATTGATGAAAATGAGGGCGAAACATAATAAAATTTAATCATTTTTGGATCTTTATCTTTGATTTTATGTAAATAATCATTTAGAATTAAATTTTTATTCTTTAATATTCCAAAAATAATATTAATCAAAGTTTTATTTAGATGCCAATCATTAATATCAAAAATTTTATCAAGAATTTTGGAATCACAATTAGCATATGCTTCATCTGAAAATTTAATATTCATAGTACTAAAAGTTTTATATTGTTTTTTATCATAAATTTCTTCTAAAATTTTATTTATATTAATTGATAAGCCTATACTTGTATATAACATAGGAGCATTTTCATTAATATTTTTCTTTAAATCCGATAATGTTTCATTTGCTAATTCAGATAAACTTTTACACGTGCTAAGGATTGTAAATAAAGCTTCTAAACTTGTAAAGAAATTAATATCATGAACTGAATCATTTAAAGTATGTATAAAACCTGCTAATATAGAAGATTCTTCATCATTAAAACGTTTTATTGATAATAAATAATCAAGTCTTTGGTATGAATTAGTTTTTGCTATTCCATTTATTACAAATTTTAAGAATAGAAAATTTTTAGATTCAGCAAAAATATATTCAAAATTTTTAAGACCATATATTATATCATTAATTCTTTGTGGTAATATTTTTAATACATCTAAGAATAACATTGGATCATTATTCCAAATAAATAATTTAATATTTTCTAAATAGTATCCTAAATTTCCCGGATTTTTTATAAGATCAAATGCTGGATTAAGTTCAATTAATAATATCATGTTATATATAAGCTGCTTAACTTTGTTTATATCTTTATTTATATCTTTATCTATTTCATTTTTTTGTTTAAGTTTATTGTATTGACTACTTTCAGATGTTACCCATTTAATAATGTCTCGCATTTCTTCTGTTATTTTATTATTAGAGATTTCATTTTGAAATTTATCGAAAAGATTTGTTTGATGTAATATTACAGAAATAAGAAGTTTCTTAATCCATGGATTATTTATTATTAATAAATTTGGGAAATTATTTCTAAAAAATTCATTAGATTCATCTTGAATAAATTGATATATTTTTTCATTTGTTCGTACTTCAATAAAATTGTCAAAATTCTCCAATTCTTTAAATTTATTTTCACCTTTTAAATCATCATTTTTAATCATTTTAAAATTTTCACGAATATTATATTTTTCATAATTCGTTTTAATTAACCATGAATAATCTATTTCACATTGGTAAGTATCACCACCATTAATTAAATTGGATATAGCATTGGTATAAATCATTAAATAATATAAAATAACAATTAAATTTTCATCAAATTTTTTTGTTTCTTCGTGAAATTTTTTTAAAATATTTTTGGAAATTTCACTTGTTAATTCATGTTTAATTTTTGATGAAGAAAGTAATGGTGCTGCAAGAGAAACAAAATTCAAAAATAATTCAAAGATTATACTATTAAAATCTATTTTACTATTACTTAAGAAATTATTAAATCTTTGATAAAGCTCTTTAATATATTTACATATATTATCAATAATATCGGAGTTATTAATGTCCATTGGATCCTTTTCAATAACTTCTACAGCAGAATCAATTAAATTTCCTTGACAAATAAGAACAAAATCAAATAACCAAGAGTTTATTTTAATCGGTAATTTATCCCAATCTTGTCTATCATATAAAATTTCTAATAGATCAGAATCAATTATAAGTTTAGATGACAATGATGAATGCCATAATTGACGAAGACACCAATCCAAAAAATAAGAACAAATATTTTCATTTTTCTTTGAAATTATATTAAAAAAGAAAAACACAAAATCATATGTTTCAGAAAAAAATAAATCAACGTTATTCATAATCACTCCAATAATTAAAATGTTTAATTCTTCATTAGAAGAATTATTTTCATATTTATCAATTAAAAACATTTTAATATTTTCTGCTGCTTCTTTACAACGATAATTTGATAAGTTTAAATCTATAAGAATTAAAAGTGGTTTTAAAAGTTCATTTCCTAGTTTCTTTTTTTTGATAAAAGATACAAATTCTTTTAATTGGTTATCACTTTTAAATTTAAGTTCTTCAGGAATTAAACGTGTAAAAGATAAATTTATAAGTTTTGAATAAAGTATATTATCAAATGATTCATTTACATTTTTCTTGAAATATGAATCATTTAATAAAAAATTCACAGCACCTTTACAAGGATAAGAAGAAATTATATGTTTTCCATCAACATTTGTTATGATAAAAATCGCTTCATGATATGAATTTATTGTTGCTGCTTCTATTTCACCATTTATTTCCTTAAATAATTGTTGTTGTGTTGCGTTTGATCCATCTAATAAAGAAGTAATTATATTATTTTTATACTCATTATTAATAATAGATATTGTTGTTCCATTTATTAAATAAATAAGATCTTTTGTTAAATTATTGGGATTTACATTATATTTTTCATATGGGAAATCATATTTTACTGTTATTTTTTCATTACTAAATGTAATTGATCCATTTTTACCAAATAATATATAACTTGATCCATCTGAACAACCACCAATATTATCTTCGAAATCGTTTATTGTATCAAATGAAGAAATATTATCGCCTTCGAATGTTGATAATGGAATTTTATATGTATTTGATTCCGTTTTAATGTATAAATCGAAAACAGAACAAAACATAATTGTGTTTTTATTTACTTCTAAATTTTTTAAATTACACTTTTTTGGTTTACCTAAAATTAATCCATTATATATTTTATAGACCTTTAAGTTATTTTCGTCATTTATAATAAATAAATGTGTATTACTACTACATGCACACTGCCTAAAAACGGAGTGTTTTGTTTCTATTGAAGAAATTTGTTGAGAAAAATCATAAGAAATAGGTATGTCAATTTGTGATTCACTGAATTTCTTTAGATCGGAATAGTCATCGCACTCCAAACACCTTTTGATTTCATCAATTGAAAGCTTAGGTGGTTCCTTGGTTTTAAGATCTGAAATAAAACTTTTAAATGGAGTGGGTGATTCAATTATATAATGACTTGACTTGATTTTGCGTCTATGCTTACTATGAAAAATTGCATTCTTTTTACATAAATTCATATTTTCGCTATAAGCAAATAATTGTTTTTCCATTGTGTGAAAGGTTGACAAACGAATAGCTGAACGAAAAACATCATGAGGTGACTCGCAAAATTGAGGTGCTGTAGTTGCAATATAAAATTGAACAGAAGAATTAAACTGATAATTGCATATGTCCTTTTCTAATGTTTTTTGATAAAACTCTGTCTCTTTATATTTATTATGAAGAAATGAAAAATCTAGTTCAGATGGATTGGTTTTGTTTCTTTTCATTCAAAACTTACAAATGTTCAGTGCTGACACGCAACGATAAAAAACTGATTTGAAAAGTGGGAATATACAAAAAGTGAAATTTACTAACAAAAACGAGGGTAAAAGACAGACATTTGACTACTTTTCAATACAGAAATAAAACTCAATTTCTCGCAAAATTCGCAAATACGATTTTTTTTAATTTCAATATAATCAAATACATACTAAGTACAGCAAAATTCATAAATTAAAATAACTTCTACAGACTAAAATTTAAGATATTGTTCCTTTAAAATTAAATATAAAGTGGTCGCGACCGATAGGTTTACCAACGATATAGGTGAACGTTCAAAGTTTAAAATGACAAGTTACTTATCACATCTAATGGAAAAAAGAACAAAGGTTATTTTATTTGTGATGCAGGGATTAAGCGATATGGAAATACAGCGTATAACAAATGTTGATAATAAAACAATTAAGAAATACCGAAATTTATGGAATTCTGGAAAATTATTTTCGCTCGAAGGCAAAATTGGAACCCCAACAAAAAAGACGTCTGACCTAGTGGAATATATCGATAGTGCTACCAAAAGAAACAGGAGAATGTCCAATGAACATATTTCGAAAATTATTAAAGATAATTATAAATGTTTCGAAAATGTTTCAGCAACGCTTGTTAGACAAATTCGGCAGGAATTAGGGTACAAATTTTTACCACCTATAAGGACTTTCATTCTAACGCAGCAGCAAAAAATTGCAAGATTAAATTTCTGCTTAAAGCATATTCAACATAATACTAATTGGGACAATGTGATATTTACTGATGTGAACTACTTTTGGCTTGGAGAAGATTACCGACCGTTATATAGAAAAGGGGAGAACATTGCATAGAGGTCGAGGTTCATGAAAAAAAGTTCCCTGAGAAAGTTCTTGTGTTCAGCGGAATATCAAAACGATACGAAACAAATCTCATAATAATAAAACGTGAAACTGTTGACTTTTTAACAAATATTGATGATCTTATTGATGTATCTTGTTTGATTCCTGCAATGAACAGCATTTATAAAAATGGGTGGGTTTTAATGCAGGATGGAGCTTCTGCGCACACTTCATTTAAGACCATGGAATTATGTCAATATATAGGAGGATTGGCCTTCAATGTCTCCTGACTTAAATCTTATCGAAAATCTATGGTCTATAATGAAACGAAGAGTATCCGAATTACAACCCAAAACAAAAGAAGACTTAATTTCATGCATAATTGCAGTATGGGAAAGTATTACACAAGAGCTGATAAGTAATCTGATAGAACCTATGCCCGA
>NW_027150851.1:0-12224 GCF_020186115.1 Histomonas meleagridis
GGCGACCACTATTCTTTGTTTATTATTGTGTAATAAAACAAATCATTATAATTCATTATATATCAATGATTGTAAATAATTTTTTTCATAAATTATTGTCATTTAATGCTTATTGAAGAATATATTTTGTAGCTCATTGTTTGTCAATGCTTAATGTATGTAATTATTCTTATTTATTGATTATTCATTTAAATTATTTTGTTATACAATGTCATTTTTTATTTGTTCAGAATTTATTGTGGCAAAAATTTAAAGTATCAAAATCAAAATTGAACGAAATTATTTCTTCACAATTACCACTTTTTGAATATGAATTCAATAATGCATAATGGACATCAAAAACATTTGCTAATAACACAATATACATTTTGTATTTTGGCAAAAAAAGAATACAGTAATATGTTTTAACATATGGAGAATTCGATTATACTATTTATTCTAAAATATTTTATGATTATTTTCAAAATCGTTTTTTTCCACGAATACTCATTATTATTTAATTCTATACTATTCATGAATTATTATATTGATATAGTTCTTACTATTGTTAAAATTATTTTATTTTGTTGAGCTTTATTTTTTCGAAATTTTTTTTATCCAAAATTTTGGAAAAATGAGACGGTTATTTTACATCGAATTCAAAAAGTCAAAATTGTGGGAATAACCGTCCAAAAGTGGGTATGTTTTGGGTATGCTACCCAGACTCTCGATATGAACACTCCTCCAGAAAAGTATAAACGTTAATCACATGATGAAAAATACACATTTATTACACCAAAGCGTATGAAAAAGTTTCTTATAACACATATAATAACACTTATCATACCGCTATAGGTTGTACACCAAACGAAATGATGATAGATCCCGAAAAAGAGAAAGAATATATATTTAAATGTTTAGAAGCAGCGGAGAAACAACATAAAATAAAAGATCTTATTTATTTCGTCGGAGCTTACGTAAGATACATTCTTCCGCGTCATGATGGCATAACAAAGAAGAGGTTTCAAATTTCCCGTGAATGTTATAAAATTGATGAAAGAAAAGGAAATATGTATACACTAATTGCACAAGATGGAACAGTAATTACAAAACCAAGATTTAAATTAATTCTCTGTAGTTCTGACGGATCAAAGCCGAGTAACATTAAATGGGCTTCGACGATTCCAGATGAATGGAACGGTAATGTTGTCAAACAAAATATTTTGTCATTTAATCTCAAAACTAACAAATACACAGTACTATTTAGTGTTCCTGGCAAAAAAACATAAAAAGATACTATTTCAGCATCATATCTTCATGGCGCAACACCTCAAATTCAGTCAGAAGTGGAGGGAGAATATTTCAATCATTAATGGGAGCATTGACATTACCCATTACTGTTACTCACTCCTTATATAGGGAAATTTTTTTACTGGGTGAAGAGGTGAAATTTCACCCTATATTTCACCTTATATTTCACCCATTACCTATATCGATAAAACATACATTTTTAACATGAATACCTAACATTTTCACTATGTTTGACATTTAAACATACCTTCCCGAAGTAATGCGGAACATTTCATCGTGAAAATTGATAAAAAACATACCCGCCGACATGAGGTGAAATATAGGGTGAAAAAACGGTGAAATTTCACCTCTTCACCCAGTAAAAAAATTTCCCTATATATACACGTACGCGTAAAATTTATATACAATAATAAAACATCTTCAGACATTCCTCCGATAGTGGGTAAACAGTAAATAATAACAAATAAAACTAGTTCCCACATTCCTCCGATAGTGAGGTCCGTGTTAACACACACCGAGGAGCGTAGCGACGAAGAGCAGGCCGTATGCTAAGGCGCAGGGCGTAGCCCAAGACAGCCAGGTCTGTGTGTGTGTGTGATATTGGTTATACTGTTTTATATGACCAATCAATATCAGATGATGAAACATAATTAACGGCAAAAATTAATAATATGATTATTCGAAAAGTTACTGCAATTATATTATCTGATTCTCTGTTAGCTGTATTCAGCTCTTAGAGCCTCAAGGCATTTTATGCCGTATAGGCAATAATATCATGAATTCTTTTTAATTATTCATTCACATAAACTAACACCTCATTTATTTTTTTATGTTGTTCTGCAATAATATTTTTATTCTTTTTACTTCTTTTATTCTTCGGTTCGGTAATTTCTAAATATTGTTTACAAATATCTAACGGTGATTTTTCTATTAAATCATTTTTTACAATAAATGTAGTCATTGAATGAATTTTTGCAGTTTCTATTTCTTCGTCAATGTTTTCATATATTTTATTTATATCAAAAAATCTTTCCATTTTATATAAAATAAAAAAATAAAAAAAATAAAAATTAACTTTAAAAAATTAATGCTAGTTTTTAAAAAATTTATTTTTTTAATTTCTATAAAAATGTTAATGAAAAATTCTTGTTCTGCTCTTGTCTAGCCAGATTCGCAGAAGCTCATCCAAAGGATGGAGGCTCGAACCTGTTCGGTTTCGGAAAATCAAACATCTGCTTTATGTTTGATCAAATTAAATAATATAAAGATCGAAAATAAAATTGATGATTCAGTACATGATTATGCTAGTACTATTAAAGAATATAAAAATAAAATCTTAAATCATCAACTTCCCGTTGAAGTTAAATTAGAAAGAAATCAACAATATTTAGAACAAATTTTAGAATTTGCAAAATCAATTCCTGCTGTAAGTATTCCTGAATTAACACTTGATGTTTCAGTCAAAAGTTTCTTAAAAATTGAAATTGAAAAAAGTGATTCAACAGAAATAAAAGCGTTAATTAGAAAAATTAACAGAAAAACACAAACCTTTTTTTGCAATCACTTAATACTTGAAAGTAAAGCATTAACATATAATACTGACGCTTTAAAATTACGTAAAAGGTATGAATTAAAGATAATTGATGGTTTTTATAAATTATTAGCCGAGTATTGCTGGCGAATAAAAAGTAAGGATTCACGCGGTATAGAATTTGATGAGTTTAATATTGGAATGTATGATGTTGATAAAGTTATTGAAGCTTCAATGAATTCTTAGGCTGAGGTTTATAAATTTAATGCTAAGTATCACTCACTGAAATGTGCAAAGTGCGAAAAAATGATGAAAGAATATGAATATTCCATCGAAGATATTGAAAATAGAAGAAAAGAAGCGGAAGAAAGATTAAAGGATGAAATTAAAAGGATTCAAGAAGAAGTTGATGAAATAGATAAAAAAGAAAATATTGATGATTTTATTGAAGAATAATTACCGAATAAATAAAGAATTCCTGTTATGTCGATAGTTAAAATGTGGAAAGCTGTCAAGAAGTGCATGATACGTATCGCTAATATTAGCGCAATGCTTGAGAAGACAGGAAATTGAAAGGTCACAAACGTTTATAATACATTTTATGCCACAAAAATAAAATGAAAAAAAAATGAAACTTAATTTTAAAAAAATTTATTTTCTTATTTTTGATAAAATGCCAAAAAGATTGACCAAAAAAAAGTTAGAAATTTATTCGAAAAATACGAATACACTTTACCGATAAATTTTGTTTATGAAAATACTCCAACTCCGCTTAAAGTTTAGGACGAACAATACTAGAATTATAAAAGATTAAGTGTTAATCAGTTAAAATATAGGATTTCTAGAGGAAGATCTGAATACATTCCAGAGGAAGAAAGGAATTTAATGAATCTTCCGTTAAGCGATACTGAACCGATAAATAAAGATTCATTTGAACGTGTCAGTAATAAAAAGAATGAATATTTAAAAAATGAATCGGAAGATTTTAAACGTGAAGTATTCAATTTAACAAATAAAATAATCAAAAAGTTAATGAAACAATAGAATTCTACGTTCGAAAATAAAGGAAGTATTGATGTCTTTCTTTCTGCTTTGATGTATGCGATTGAAACAGCAGGACCTGAAATTAATAAAGATATTAGAATGACTTTAATTGATAAAGACAGAAGAGAACAATATGCACACTCCAATAAAAATACCTTTGAGTTTCTACGTGCTGGTTCGAAAAATAATGATAGAGTGATTGGTGATACAAACGATGTCGTATTCGAACACATGTTATTAATTGAAACCATTCGTTTTGAATTCAAAGATTCCAAAAAAGGAGAAAGAATTCATCCAGGATTCTTTCCTTACATCAACAAAACAGATATTGATATAAGAAGATTGGGGTTTTTACAGATATTAATGATCCAAACATGGATCTTTTGGATCCTCGAGCACCAAGTGCTCTTAACGGGCGATGTTTAATTCAAGCATTTATTGCTTCGGAAGTATTAAAAGATGATGAATTAAATTTACTGAAGAGTTTTATTCAAACTCGAACGGTTCCAAGAAGTGAGTTAAAGAGAATTTTTGATTTATTGAAAATAAAAATTGAAGTCAAAATATTTTATCCAGAAACCAAACATACCTATAAAATTGAGATTGAAAAAAGTGTTTGTTTATGCTTATTATCATTTATTTTTGTTTGTTCTTATTTATTCTTATTCGTTTGGATCAAAAAAAGTGCAACTAACAAAGCATCAGAATCATTATTTTTGACATTATCAGCGATGGCATATGATGATTCATGATATCATTAGTCCCACCTATGGGAAAGACTAGAGACGGAGGCCTGCAGTGGTACAAGCATTGAATACGATTAAATTTCTATAAATTCCGACTTTTTCTATACTGGTACGTTGGGGTGTCATATTACAAAAAAATAAAAAAAAAAATTAATTCGTAAAAACAAACAATGTATTGTATATTTAATTAACCTAAATTCATATAAATTTTAACAAAATTATGACGTGTCTATCAAAGGTCATTAAAAATATGTTTTTGCTGAATCTTAACGAATGAAAAAAATTGAGTCCACATATATTTTCTTTAATAATTTTCTATCCATGCCTTTAGCGCATGATAAATTCTCTAAGGAATCTTGACTTTCCAAATTAGAAATAAAATTAGTCTTAATTCACATCAGATGGTGAATCACTGCCAACATTTTAATATTATCAATATTTACCATATATGCATTAATTTATGCCTTGGCATTAGAATAAGTCTGCTAGGTCTCACTTTATACTCATCTTCAATTACGACACATAGTAATTTAATTTTAATTCAAAGAAGCAACCATATTGCATTTACTTTTATCTATGAGGCCAGTAGATTCGTTAATTTGTTTATAATAAAGCTTGATAACATCGAATATTCTTTTTTTTTAGCCCAAAAACTAAATTTGAATATTTTTAAAAACATGGCAAGAAAGAATTAAAAAATATATTGAATAATTTACAATGCAATATATATATGATATCATAAAATAGCTTGTCATTAAACCCAAGGAAAGACTGGCACTCTCCAGCTAAAGTGTGAATTTTAATACCAGGTTCTCATATATATAATGCGGTCGGGGCTGATCCCATGGACCCCAGGTGCCGGCACCAATGATTTTTGTATACCCATACAATTCAGTCAATTATTTTAATGGCCATTCAATTTTCGATGTACTGGTAACTTTTAATGATTATATTTATCATTTATATCAGTTAAATTTTCATTAGTTTCAATATTGATTATGAGTATGATTTATGAAAGAAATATTATCAATACCATCATATTCTATATTTCCATTTATTTTTAGATTTTGATCAATATTAGTATATATTTCATAAATTTCTACTTCCTCTCCATAAGTTTCTAATAAATTTTTATGATAAGTAATTCCTGTATAATCATTTCATTCAGAACTTATTAAATAATTATCTTGAGTGTGATTAACAAATCTTTTAATTTTAAATAATAATCGAATTAAGAATTTCTTTTTATTCCAAATGTAACTGATAATGCATTATCATAAAAATCTTCATGATAATAATCATTCAAATACGATCTTATGTTCTTAATAACATTTAAACACTCGAACTTATGGAGTTTTCAAAATTCCCAGTTAACCCATCTTCTAGAATCTTCTACAACAGCTACATTATCGTACATTTGATCAATTGCATGTTGAATTGCGACATCCCATAGAAATAGTTCTTCTGCTTTCATAAACTGAAACTTTTCGAACTTAACATATCTTAACTCGCTTTCTTCGATATCGTGACCATTAGGATTAAAATCTAGTATGAATCTGAACTCCCATAGTACGCTATCAACTTCGAACTCTAGATCTCGTACATCCGGTAGCGCTTTGTCAACAATTTCTTCTATGTACCTACGATGCTTTTCATCAAAATCGATTGATGATCCATCGTACCTTGATCTTGAATCCAAACAATGATCTGGTTCGCTCCCTGATTCACGATCGTACCATTGCATTTTATAAAGTGAACTGATAAATAACTGTTTTACATTATATCATAAAACTCAGTGTCAGAAAATGTTATATCATTGAATTTTTGAAACTAAACTATGTCAAATGGGACGCAAGCGTCCTTTAAGGACGCCTGGGATTTGACATAGTTTAGTTTCAAAAATTCAAAAACAGTATATGAGGCATATTTTATTATTTCTTTTGACCAACTAGTGCATTTGCTACACCATCTATAACAGGTGAGAATTTATCTGCTATTTTAATTCCTTTAGCAATAGCGCCTGCATGACCAGGTAAATTTTCAATTCCAGGTATTTTACCTACTGTATTTACAACAGGTTTAGCTACTTTATTCCATACATTACCAATAAATCTTCCGACTGGTTTAATAATTTTATTTTTAATCCAAGCACCAGCTTTTTTAAATCCGTTTTTAATTTTGTTCCAAAAACCCCACGCCATAAATAATAATAAAAATAAATAATTATTTCTTTATTTATAAAATGCAGGATGTAAATTAGAGAAGATCTTATCATTTGCTTCCATACCTACTGATTTAAATATAGGAGCTATTCTATCACCTACTTCAAATATTTTATCTACAGGTAATTTCTTTAAAGGTCCTATCTTTTTAATATCTTCTTTATGTTGTTTTTCAAATTCATAACCTTTCACAATATGAGGACTAATTTTTGTGAATCCTTCTTTCACTTTTTTAAGTAAAGGTTTTAATTTCTTTATTCCGTTTTTAAATTTATTCCACAACCCCCACGCCATTAAAAATTATGAAAAATATTTTTCATTTTTATTAATGTATTATAATAATACGCAATCTAAAAATGAACAAGATGATCAAGGTAATGTTGGAGCTTATTTTGATCGTCTTAAAGATTTAATTGCTAAAAATGATGGTACTCGTTCTTTTATTTTAAGAACTGAAGATTGTCATGATCAAAATGCACCATTTAATCAATCACAAGAAACTAGATTAAGAATTACTCATGGTGATCATATGATTTTACAAATAACTGAAGGTTTTATTAATTTTAAAATTAGAATAACTATACAATTATCAAAAGCTATTAATTCCGATGATTTAAACTGAATTTATAAATTTGGGCTGTTCAAAAAGTTATCAAAAGTGACACTAATATACTATACAAAATATAAGTAAAAAATGCAAAACATTTATCCAATGTCAATCAAATATAAAAAAGATATCGATTCAAAAAAAGGAACGAATTCAAGCAATAGCAACGTTTAAAAGTCTAGGTATGTCGCAACATGAAGCTAGGCAGCAGATTTTTGATGGAAAACATATCAGTCATGATTTGATTAGAAAAGTTTATACTTCTATTGATAATGGCCAGGATTACATGTGCCATGCTAAACCTCTACGCAGACCGAATTCAATGAATGAGAATAAATTAAAAATTATTGATGATATACTCAGTAAAAATGTAAGACATACTTTAGAAGAAATAGGGGATGAAATTTATTCGCAAACATAAACACGAGTATCAAAATTCACTTTATCCAAAGCTTTAAGTTTTATTGGTTACAAATATAGGCCGCCAAAAAAACGCCCAAACTTAAACGAAATTCAAAAAGAAAATCGTTTAAAATTTTGTCGGTCTTTGATTGTAAATCAAATCGAAGTTGAAAAATTTATTTTTTCGAATGAGAGTGGATTTTGCCAGGAATCAGATAAAAAATACGTCTGGTACAGGTCTGGGAGGAATAATGAATCAATATATTCTAATTTAAGCAAATTTCAAAACGGCATAATGATTTATGCTGCCATTGGATTGAACTACAAAAGTAATTTGGTTATTTGTGATACTTCAATTGATGCTGTAAATTATCAAAAAAACATTATTTCCAGCGGAATGTTAAATTCAAACTCAAATAATTACATCTTTATTCAAGGCGGTGCACCTGCACATAGTGCAAAATGTACACTTCGATGGCTTCAACAAAGGTTAAACTTCGTAAAGGTATGGCCAGCAAATAGCCCCGATCTAAATCCGATCGAGCACATGAAGCGAATTGTAGCAAAACATCAAATAGACAATAAGCAACAATTAATAGAACTTCTTAAGCAAATATGGGATGAGATACCAATGTATGTGATAAATAATCTAGTGTTAAGTTTTCGAGACAGAATCAAAATTGTTTGTAACTTAAACGGAGAATGCATAAACGATTAACTCCGAATGAGCAAAGAACATCGCTTCACGAATGATCCTGTCATCCTTGATGAATATCCATTGTAATCTAAGTCTGAGATGATCGCAAACTGGGACCCAAATCTTCCAAGCTTCTATAAAAAAGAAGGTAAGGAATTTACTGAATCCGAACAACAATATATTTTGAAGAAATTAGCGAAGTGGAACAAAAAAACCCCACCACCATATGGACGGTGGTGTACTAAGTTGGGGAGACCGAAAAATGAAATTAAAGAATTTGCGATCAAAATTCGTGCTCGAGCATTTAAAAATTTTTGCAACCCATGTTTTTTTGAAAAAGTTAAAAATTTTCATTCAAAATAAATTTGGGCTGCTCAAAAAGTAATTTTCAATGAAAGAATTCTGATACCTTTTCAAAAATTCTGAGGATTTTGAAAACATGTTTTCTGAGTACCATCGCTTATCGTCTTTTTTTCAAACGAATATCAATAAAACCGACAGCCCAGTTTTATAAACTCAGTTTACAATATTCTGACAATCTAGCTTAAATATTTATAGGTTTTAAGAGTTCTAATCAATTATTAGATCAATTACAAATTATGTCTAATTATATTTCTACTGGTTATCAACAAAATGAATGTTGTCGTGAAGGTTATTGTTATTCTACAATTAAACCTTATGCTGAAAAGAAAACTAGGAAATATACACATACTTTATATGAAAATGTTTCAGAATATTATCAATCTGTTTGTGGTACTTATGTTGATTTAAATACAATTGCAGATGGAAATAAACATGATATCGAATTTGAAATGAATCTTCCATTTGAAGATATATTAGCTTTACAAGCATTTGATTTATATCCAAATAGATTAGTTGGTGATATTGAATTAAAGTTTTATGTTAAACAAAATGGTTTAGTTTGGTGTCAAGTAGATCCACGTAAAATTAAAGAAGTTAAAGAATTTTTAGAAGATTCTTCTATTAATGCTACATTTAATAATTTACCTTTATTTACTCATGGTTTTACTCAAATAGGTAATTCTGCTAATATAACTACTACATTTAAATGTGATACTGAAACTAATCATACTATTGATACTGCAACTGAGAATGTTTCTTTATATTGTACAGGTTTAACAGTAGTTTATTGTAAATTTGATATGCCTTTTGATATAATGAAATCCCAAACTGGAATTCTCACTATAAAAAATTGGCTGAAAACAAATTCAAACCAATATGCAAATTTTAGGTTTAGGTAAAGCTTTACATTATGTCTCAAGATTAGAATTTCAATTAAGAGGTGCACCACATGCTCATATTCTTATATGGTTAGAAGCGCCTTTATCAATTAATCAAATTGATGAACTCCTTAGTGCACATATCCCAAATATCACTATTTCACCAATATTAAATAATTATGTCAAAAGTAAAATGATACATTTATGCGTTCCAAGTCGTTGTTTCAAAAATCCAAATTATCAATATTGTAAATATGGTTTCCCTAAACCTTCATGTATTGAAACGACATTAGATTCTAATGGACAATATCATTTAAAAAGAAGTGAAGAAGAAAAAAGAGTTGTCAAATATCATTTACTTCTTTTATTACTTTGAAAAGGTCATATACATTCAATGTTTGTAAAAACAGCTGAAAACCCTGATAAGATTTCTTTTACAGGTCATTATGTATCAAAATATAATATGAAACCTGAACCATCTTATAATGTGAATTCATATGTTGATAATTCAGTATTTGCACAAATACATGCACATGTAGTTTCATCAGAAAAATGCTTTTCAATGATATTTAGTATGAAATTTTATATTCATCATATTTTTACGAATTCTGATTATTCGGAAATTGATCAATTCTTTAAAATGTATATTTATTATATGATTGATTCAAATTCATATTTATATGAAAATATTGCTGATAAAACAATCTTCAAATATATTATATATCGAACAAATATCGAATGAATTATCAACAACAATTCCTCGACGAGGTCATGAATGAAATTTAACGATCATTAAATCAATTTAATATGTTAGAATCTTTGAACCATCAGACTCATTCAATAGAAAATGAAAATACGAATGAAATTAAAGAATTAATTGGTTTGAATTATTATATTAATCAAAGAATATCAGCTAGAAATTCATTAAATGCTGATATTAGTAAACTTAATTCAGAACAACGTTTAGCTTTAAATATGATTATAGTTGCAATTATCAATAATAATGGAAATGATTCTAGATTCTTAATTTATGGTAAAGCTGGAATAGGTAAAAGTTTTTTTATTAATATCATACAAAAATTCTGTATATCTGGATCACATTGTTTCATCACAACAGCCTCAACAGGAATTGCAGCTTTATCAATTAATGGTATTACATTCCATAGTGCATTTTCTATTTGGATGTCACCTAACGATCCTGTTAGTACCTTAAATATCTTTATACATCATGGCCTTGCAATATCACGAGTTAAAATAATTATTGTAGATGAAGTAACAATGTTAGATAGATCAGTAATTAATGCTGTATCTAAAAAATTAATAGATTTATGTGGTTATACAGGAAATCATATTCAAATCCCATTTGAAGTAAAAATAGTAATTTTTCTTGGTGATCCATCACAAGTACCAGCAGTAACTCATACTCATGATCACATATCTGAATGTGCTGAACAATTTATGCACATTGCTGGATTTGATGGTTTTATACCAATCCATTTGAAAAAATTAATGCGTCAAAATGATCCAAGTCAAGAACAATTTAGAAATTTACTTGATGAAGTATCTAAAATGACAAATGATGGACATTTATCTGACGTTCATCAAGCAATGTTAAGATCAAGATTTCATCAAGAAAATATTACTGAAGATCAAAGTATTCAACTTGCATTTAATCATGCTTTTCCGAGCGTTTTCGCTGACAAAGGTATAATCATTATTTATACAAATGATCGGGCGAATATATTTAATACTTTTGCTCTGTACAAAAAAGTTTCTCGATCGGAAATGCGTAACCTGTACGCACTTTTTGCGGTTATCGCTCCAATTTCCCACTTTTTGAACGGCCTGACATCCTAACCGTCCGGAAACACGAAAATACAAAACACATTGAAACAAATGTATGAATTATATAATTCTACACACACACACACAGCGCTATTGAAGCTTCGCGTGATACGCTCGCTTCAAGCCGCGCTACATTAATGAAGAGGAATGAACGGTTTCAACACGGTTGACTCTAAGTTTACGGCTGAATATTCATGTTGTAGATTAATTTTTAAAATGTGCGATAAATAAACTTAGTTTTTAAAAAATTTATTTTTTTATTTTTATAAAAATGGTACCAATATATTTAGATGAATTGCCAGAGTCAACAATTGAAATTACAAGAATCAAAGGTTTCGAAGTAATGCCTGGAAAGTACTTTTATGATTATAAAAATTATTTATTGATTCGTAAATGTAATTTGGATTTTGATCCAAAACCATTTGCAATTATTCAAGGTCCACAATTTCAGCCAGTTTTGAAAAGTAGAGATAAGCCGTCGAAGCGTTTCAACTTACTTGAAATTTTGAATATTTTGGCAAGAAGTTACGAAGCATTTAAGCATAAACAGCAATAAATAACATTATTTTTGTTATTAACTGAGATTTTGAATGTGAAAA
>NW_027150852.1:0-554 GCF_020186115.1 Histomonas meleagridis
TTTTGTCAATGTGAAAAACTTCAAGTTTTGAATGTTGCAAAAGATAATCCAAGTTTTTCCAACTATGAAAATGATGAAGTTCTATATGATAAAAGCATAACAACTTTCATATTTTATCCAACAGGAAAAGCAGATGATAGTTTTGAAATCCCAAATACAGTTACAGCAATTGAAAAATTTGCATTTTATTATTGTGAAAAATTAAATAATATTATAATTCCTAATTCAGTTTTAGCTATTGGACATAGTGCATTTTATCATTAGAAAATTTCAACTATTACAATGGGTCATGTTGAAACATATAAGATCCGATTGTTTTCATACATTCATTGGATTGAGTTGATTGGTTTTTATAGTGTGACATTGAATACATAAGAAAATTATATCATTGAAAGTTAGTTAATACTTTGAATTCAAATGACTTCAGTGTAAATATCAATAAGTTCATTCAAGGTATTGCAGAAAAATAAGTCATTTAATAAAAAATTAAAATATTTAAAAAAAATGTAAATATTAAGGATTATTTTGATGTTTTATTCAATAAAATTTTGATC
>NW_027150853.1:0-634 GCF_020186115.1 Histomonas meleagridis
ATAAACTTTTTAAGAGGAGGATATTTATGAAAAGTATACGTTAATTAATCAGGATCTTAATTTTTTAACACTTGTGGAACATTTAATAGACCACCGATAATCAAAAATGGCATCGGGAAGTCATGATTCGTCGAAAACGTAATCACAGCAGAAAAATGATTATTGATTTGATTTTGAGTTTTGCAAACCGGTCTTTCCAAATTTTTAGGTGCTGCGACCCTTGTAATGTCATTCCAGTTGATTCCCATTTCATCCATATTAAAAATTGCATTTTTGAAGGATAATAACGAAATATCTTGTGTGAATATGTTATCAAACCAAAATAAAATATTTGATGCACAAGATGCTTGTGCACGTGAAATATCCAATGAATCAGGCTTGACAAGCTTTAATTCGTGTCCTTTAAAAAATTTGTACACCCAATCCACCTCGGGTTTAATTACTTCTATATTAACTTCGTTTTTGACTTTTTGTGATTTTATAAGATCAGCAAATTCATTGGCAAACTTAATTTGTTCAACTCTGAATGTATATGCTTTGTTTTGTATTTCTTCAACATTTGGTGCTTTGTTTTTGTCATTTCTCTTGATGATCCATTGTTTTAATTCTTCTTGATATCGTGGGTTCAAATAAA
>NW_027150854.1:0-588 GCF_020186115.1 Histomonas meleagridis
GGTCAAAGAACACACACACACACAGCGCTATGTGGGCTTCGTGCTACGCACTCGCTCCCACTCGCGCTACATAAACTAAAGGATGAACGGCTAAAATCGATTGAATTATCATAAATCGGTTGGTTTTGATTGAAAGTAATAAAATATATTTAAATTCATGATGACATTTATATTTAAAATGTGTGAGGCATAAATAATACTATTACTACTAATACTACTACTAAAAAAGTTATTAGCTAAAGGAAATTCGGAAAGAGCTGAGTGAGTTTCTCCATTTTAGTGATTTGACGTGAATATTGCAAGTTTACGGGAGTTGCTGACTATAACGGATGGATTGTTGTTAATCCTATGTGGATTTTAGTGTTTGGAGCTTAAAGTTGTTATTAACTGAGGTTTTGAATGTAAAAAGTACCTTTTAATTTTCAAAGATGTTTTTTTAACCCTTTTTTTAACCCTTTTTTTAACCCTTTACGAATCGGAGAAAATGAGCATTTATTGAAGGATTTAACGCAAAAGTTGACGGTTGATATATCGGTAAGAATTTGTTGTTAATCCTATGTAGATTTTAGTGTTTGGAGCTTAAAGTTG
>NW_027150855.1:0-865 GCF_020186115.1 Histomonas meleagridis
AAAAGAATTATTAATAAATAAGATCAAATAAATTTCCTTGATATATCATACCGAATTTGTCAAACTTCAAATCAAAAATAAAACTTGGTTTAAAACTATCAATAAATTATAAAAAAAATTATAATGAAAAACATTAAGAATAATTTTGTTGTTTTATTCAATGAAAAGGGTATTTTTATGCACGAACACCAAAATTTTGTTCTTTGTTATCATCATTGCTATTATCATCTTTAATAATCATTTTATCATTATCATTAAATGATCCTTCATTACTTTGATTTCTTTTCTTTCGAATGTAAATTAAAAATGCAATAATTAATGAAGCAACAATAACGATTCCAATTGCAACTCCAACACCAATATAAATGTTTGTTTTATTATCATTTTTAATAACATTGTTTTCACCCAATATAAAAACCTGAATAAGACATGAAATAATCAGAATAAAGACTAACTGTATAATCATAAATTATAACTGATGTTGAAATATATGTAGATATTGAATTAATATTCGTAAGAATAAATGAATTGATATATGAACTATAAATACTTAATGTTTGTGTCAATGATAAAATATATGTCACTGAATATGAATGTGTTAAAGTTACATCAGAAGAATATGTTTCTGTAAATGTGGAATATGATGAAAATGTATTCGATTTTGTAAGCGTATGTGAATATGACCTTGAACTTGACTTAGTAAAAGTATTTGTTTTAGTTGGTGTAAATGTTCTTGTTGGTATAGGTTTACATCCTTCAATTGTTTTATTCGTAACATTTAATCCACCAAATGTTTTGTTTTGATATGTTTCATATACCATAACAGAATTTGCTATAACTTTTGTAAAGGAATCCATTTCAATTT
>NW_027150856.1:0-756 GCF_020186115.1 Histomonas meleagridis
TAAAAGAAAATTTGTAAATTTATTATGCTATGTATTCACCTTGAGTTTCAATTGTAATTAAAAGTCTGTTCATCCATTCATTATATACGGCTCTGCAGGTGTCTTTAGAAATACTATACAGTAATGCCTCAACTTTTTGAAAAAGTTGATCTTCATCTTCAAACTCCTCACCTTCGAGCATTTTTTTTAATATCCTAACAGAAAAAAATCAGATGGTGCGAGATCTGGCGAAAACGGTTGAGGAAGCCTTTTAATGAGGTCGGGCGTTATCCATATGCAAAATATACTTATTAGTTGAAATTCTCTTTGCCAAATCTCCAAGTACAACTTCAGGAATAAAATTTCGATTAAATTTTTGACCTATTGAAAGCATTGTTATTGATTTGATACCAGTTATAGACCGTATAACGAATATCATTACTTTTTTGAAAGCAATAGTTATCCCTAAATTTTAAATTCATATCCTAATTTATATATAATTAAAGGGAATTTTTTTTAATAATCATATCAATAATATTTTTTGGAAATTTAAAAGAAAATACACAACCGACACAATTATAATTGAAACTTATAATGCTTCAAATGACATCTCATTCATTAATGAATTATTTGGAACAGTTTGTATAGTATAAAACATTTTTTTGAAATTGAATTCTTCATATTAAACAATTAAATCATAATCAAAGTGTTCAAAAATCATTAATATAAGATATTTTGTTAAATGAAAATTTTAATATTTTTTTTTAAATGGACTTC
>NW_027150857.1:0-521 GCF_020186115.1 Histomonas meleagridis
AGGAAGACTCAAATGGAGTCGGCAATGCACTTTGGTGTGTTTGTTGGAAAAGAATAAAGGGTGAACCAACACCCCTAAACAATTGGGAACCAACAAAACACCTTAGTCATTGTAAGAACGCGGTAGCCTTCTTTATAGCTATGCTTAAAGATGGTAGTTCCAAGAAGTTTTCTCCACCTTCTTCGCGTTTGATTCCTGCACTGAGAGCCGCTGAAGCCGGTAACTTGTTTACTGCGCAAGAGTATCAGAGGTACTTTCATACCAATAGGTCTACTCTTCTGGGTATGAGACAAAAGTATCTAGACATTCAGCGGAAAGAAGACGATTTGGTGTTCTACCTGAAGGGCATTGATACTACTCCACGTAGTAAAAAAGCTGAACAACATGCCCTAAGGGTAGTCATCGAAAGACGCTGGAATAATCTAAGTCACGATTCTCGCGAAAATGTTTACTCGAGAATGGACGAACTAAGGTTCGAAATGTCCAGTGGCACATAGATTCATTTCTCAGCTATACTCTCG